>NC_089224.1:60857935-61157935 GCF_963924675.1 Phocoena phocoena | reverse complement strand
GGATCCCATAGCACTCTCTGATCTTCTGGACGCAACCAGGCTCACCCAATTTGTATTTTCTTTGCACACTGTATTTCTCCTTCATAATTCTTTACTCATCTGCCATTAAATAAAAATTTCAGTAATCGTCTGCATAATGGTTATCTCCTGAGCTCTTTCTTGTCCGTACCCCTGTTTCCAGAGCCTAGCACAGTGCTTGGAACTTGTCAGGTGCTCACTAAATGAAATGGAAAAATCTGGGATTGATGGGTAATATTAGGTCAGATCATCCAAATGTCAAAGCTACTCTCAATCGTCATTTATTCAATGACCCAAAATCAATTACCAAAAGTTTATTAATTATTGTATGGAGACAATGCATAAGACCTGAAGCAATCAGCTACCAAGTGGTATCCTAGGACAGTGCTTCTCAGACTTTAATGTGCTCACAAATCTCCTGAATAACTCATTGTAAGGCTGACTCTGATTCAGCAGGTCTGGAATGGGGTCTGAGTCTACCTTTCTAAAAAAAACTCCCAAGAGATGCTGATGGTCCTCAGGCCACATTTTGTGTAGTAAGTTCCTACAGGTCAAATTGACAACTCAGACACAGCTTTCCCCCAACATGAATCTTATTTATTTTGCATTAAAAAAGAAATCACATTGTGATTATTACCTAGGTGGTTCCTGGTGTAGGTATTCACAGATGTCGTCTTGGGAGGATGAAGGATCACCACTTCTTGATTTCCTCTGGGACCTGGGGTCTGTACACATATTCTCTGGTGAACACTATCTCACCAGAAAATTTAGCCATGTCCTCATTATCCCAACAAAAGGTTTACTTGTGTCAAGAGAACTTGGCCAGGAAAAAAAGTGAACTTGGATTTTCTATAGGACATACTTTTATGATAAAATCTCTTGAGAATATTTGTCTTTTTTTAGTTCTTTTGACAAATTAGTGCATATGCAGCACTTCAGTGTTTATAAAACACAGAGGGTCCTCTTTATCTATTAGCATTTCTTTCCATTTCTGTGATCAATGTTGCATAAAACTTTTTTCCAGCAGTTTCCAAGCCGTTGTGGAAAGCCTGGAACAGGCTGACAGATATTGATATTTTGACCTTTCTTTTTTTTTTTTTTTTTTTGGGCGTACGCGGGCCTCTCACTGTTGTGGCCTCTCCCATTGTGGAGCACAGGCTCCAGACGTGCAGGCTCAGCGGCCATGGCTCACGGGCCCAGCCGCTCCACGGCATGTGGGATCTTCCCAGACCGGGGCACGAGCCCATGTCCCCTGCATCGGCAGGCGGACTCTCAACCACTGCGCCACCAGAGAAGCCCCTGATACTTTGATCTTTTATACCAACTTCCACATCTATTAATTTTCAATGATTCTTTTGTAAAGTGACAGAGTTTGGGTTGTTTCCTCAAACAATGACACAATAATGTAGATGTTTTCTGTAGGCAATACCTGAACATCTTTTTGTTCACATGGTCTTGCCTCATACCACAATACAAAGAGCTGATCTATGTTTAATGATTTCTCTATGGATTAAAGGTAAAGAGTTTTAAATATCTCTTTGATAACAATTCTTTTGCTAGTACTTGATGCAGCTCTCCTAGAGGAGTACTGCCAATGGTAATTAGATTTACTTATGTATATCCCTCCTCCACCTCCAAGACACACACACACACACACACACACACACACACACACACGCACATAGCATGCATTTGCTGAAAAAGTCAACATGTGGCTTTATGTCTGTAGTACACCAATCAACATATCAAAAACCAAATTTAGAATCCTAATTCACAATACCACTTTTTTCCTTTTTTTCTCCTCTTAGAGTAAATTAAATTCACTCTTTGTTGGAAGGAAATGTGAAATGTGCTTCACACATATATTTAACACTAATCTGTTCTCCCTACTTTAATTATGCTTTGAATTTCTGTGGGATCTTATATCCCAGGGACTCAATTTACTTTTATAAATATTCATTGATTCTTTTCCTCCTGTTTCCATTAGTGCTGCTAAATATTACCTTCCATTTTGCATTTGGAGAAACTGAGGCACCAAGGAGGAACCTAAGGTTTGGAACCGAGGATAGTCACTTACAACTATAGAGATGAAAATATGACTTAGAAGTCCCCTCTAATAAAGAAGCAACCCTCCCGCCAAAGCGTAGAAATAACGGTGCAAAGTTCAGGGATTAAATCAGAGATCGCCTGCTCATTTTCTAGGCACAGCTATGTTCCTTATTTTGTCCTCTCCCTAGTACAAAGTGCAGTAACAGAATAGCTGCCCTGCGGTTAAAGAGAAATGATTACAGAAAAGAACAGTTGGAGAAAACAAGGCAAAAGTACTTGGATTTTAGTCAGTGGGAGTCCATCACAGTAACTAATGGGCTGAGAATGTTTCTATTTTTTCACCAAGTAATCCATATGCAAATTTCCTGCAGTATTCAATATGCACTTCCAAACTCAGTAAATGTTTTCTATTCTTTTCTGCTTAACTCTCTCAGCTTTTTCCAATTAGGCCCTGTTTATTTAGAAAAAAAGAAAATGTCTAAAGAAAGGATTAAGCTCTGTATCTTATAGAGAAAGAATGAATATTAGAAATTCTTTCAGGATCTAGAGGATGCATTCTTTACTCATCCTCCCCGCTGGGATGGGTAATGAGAATAAAGTAAAAGGGGAACGAGGCTTTTTACTTCATTTGGTTTGTTCAGCTGAAAACATGCTTTTGACTATCTGGAATTAAATCCAAAATTCATGACAATTCAGACAATGGTGTACATGGAATAAGACTGTGGGTAAAAATAAATAAAAGAGAGATGTGAAAGCTCAAAAGGACCCACCTGGTGAGCAGAAGTTCTGCAAAAGCAAGAGAATTCACGATGTGGAGGGGACAAGGGGACAGGCTGGAGAGAGAGAGCACGAATGGCTGAAGCTAGCAGTTGTATCAAAGGAAGATGACGGAGGAAACAGAGCTGTAAATCGGAGACATGTCTCAAAACATGGCCTCTCAGAATAGCAGCGAGGGAAGATAGTGCGTGAAAGTCAGCTCTTTCATCTCCAATCACTACACCCACGAAGACATGTGGTGTTCTGCCTGTCTCTTTCAGGAGTTTAAATTAAAAGTTGACGGTCATTTTGTGTGGGAAGGAGGGAGGGAGGGAGGCAGGGAGGGGAAGAAAGACAGTTCAACCAAGGGTTTTCAACAAAAACCCCCTGCACTTGAATTCCATGGAAGACATAAGGACAGAGATATCATGGTGCCCGAGAAGGAATTTCTGCCACAGAGAATGGCCTGCTTCAAGAGGCTGTTGTGAAGCTCAAAGAGATAATATATACACAATATTTTGAAAACTTAAATGCATCATACGAATGAAAGAGGGGTCATGAGCAGTGGTTATGGCTGGCACTGTATTAAAGAATACAAGATGCTTCCAGGGTCTCAGAACAGATCATTACCAAATAAAGTTGTAAAGAGTTAAGCATAAAAAGTACCAAAATGTCAGGTTTTCTCTCCCAGCATTTAGGGACTCAAAAGCCATAGGGAAAAATAACTGATAAATTGTATTTAAGGATAGACTGTTTACCTGGTGATTGAATAATATACTGAGTTCTTAAAAAATCCCCACATTGAGTTTGGTTGCCTAAGAGATAGAGCATAAAAAGCAAAATCTAGGAAAAGAAAGGTGTCAATATAATCAGTAAAGAGAGGCTTCCCTTTAATGGCAGCTATGGGAAAGAGGAGGAACCTGAATGAGGTAGTATAAATGAACCAGCCATTGGCTACAACCATACCATAGCCTGTTCCCCCATAAATACTCCCTACTACAATCTACATCTTCTGGATGTGGCAAAAAAAGAAGAAAAAAGAAATGACTTCTTCAACTCTGGTCGAACCACCTGCTTACACTGTCCATGAAAACAAAAACAAAAACCGTTGTGGTTACGTTACCCAATGGTCATTTATAAAAGTTAAATTCTACTCTTCAATGCAGTAGTTGAAAGAAAGAAAATCACTTCCAAAAGCTTTTTAAATTTTAAGTTCCAAGGCACAGCAGTGCTCTCAAATTTCAATTCCTTATGTCTTAAGCTTAGAGAAAAATAAACTAAAGCCTGCCAAAAATCCAGGCTGACTAGTAAAATGTTACAACGAAGTGCCCTGGGTTTGAGACTACAGTTGGTATCCAAATCAACAGAAACATCCCGGACAGAAGCCTTCAGATCACCATGGAACAGGCTTTGATGTCCTTTGTTTAATTCTGTGGAGACCCAATCCTCAAGCGGAATATTTCTGGCCAGTCAAATAAAGACCTTACCCAGAAAGCCAAAGGGCTTGGAGACATCGTTCTGATTCTCAGTCCATGCTTAAGTAACCCGACACACTGGATCTCACCTCTAGCTTTAGGGTGCACCAAAAGACATTACATGCAGGTTTTTTTTTCTTTTGATCCCACGGACCGGTTAAAATTTTTTCTCCTTTCATTACCAAAGCGGCTTCTTCCTTGAGCCAACTTTGAATATCCCCAAACAGTAATTATATTACAGAAACAGCCTCATACATGAGAGCGCTGACCATGCTTTAACAACTTTGGATGTTTAGCCTTTATCAGGCTTTTTCTTCTGCAGCTTCGCTGAAACGATGAGAGCTCCCCCAAAAGGAGAGATTTCTGCCTCAACACACAGGCACATCAAACGAGAAGAATAATCTACACCTGTAGTCACAAACTGATTAAGCCCCTGCATCTTCCCTGGCACTGCGTCTAAGAACTCCGTCCTTGAGAACTTGCCCGGGGACTCGCGACACGGTGTAAGCAATTAGAACTAAAACCTGAAAAATCTTTACCAGACCTCCCAGCCACCTGCCTCCCACAGTGCCGTGGAATGGGAAGAAAAATCTCAAAGTGGCTCCGTATCTACATATCTGTTCTTTCTTTGAAGGTGTGGCCTAGGGGTCCCAAATGGAAAAGCAGGATAAAATCATCATCAATCAGTGGGTTTGGAGTCCTTGCCTGAGAGTCTTTTACACTGCCTACACATCAAACCTGTTCTTGTTTATGCAGTAATCAATATATTTGGATTGAATAACACTTCTCCAGTGTAGCTGCCTAGCCAGTTAACGTCTTTGCGTTCACCTTTATAATCAGCACATTTAAAAGAAGACTGTAAAAGTTGCTGTTGAGGTGGCAGTGAGGAGAAGGCACTGAGGCTGTGAGTGCACGAGGAACAAAGACCGAAACTACAGGGAGTTGGAGAGGAACCTCCAGATGGAATTTGCATACTGCAGACATGTCAACCAAGAGACTTATCGAGTCGCCCTAAGGCTATACCCCCAGGTCAGTACTGACACCGAAAATGAGATCCTCACCCCAGAGGCAGCACGAGAGAACAGTGATTTTAAATAGAAGCCATATTTAAAACCTTGCTATTAGCCACATACATATACCACGACTCTGGAAAACAGACAAAGAAATCTTAGCACCGACAGACTTCATGGTGAGGTTTCTTGAATTCTCATTCCCAGTCTGGCTCGGGTTCACAAAGGAAAGAGCTGCTTAATGTTTTTCCTTTTGTCTCAAAAATTAAGCATTTGCATCTTCTGTTCAGGTCCACACAAAGACTCACACCATCAATGTTGCAAGACTGTGCAAAATGTTCTGCCTGAAATGTCCACGTTGCAAATCAGGCAGCCTCTTGGGAATAGGAAATAAAGCCCCAAACAAAGGGATTATCACAGTTAATGAATCAGACCTTCAATGCTGGTATTCTGTGGTAGCAAATGTTACACTCTTAAAGTTCTTCATAAAAAGCTGATTAGTAATGAAAAGCTGTGACTCCTCCACCCCTCCAAACCCCCGATTTTCCACCAGAGTGTTGCAACACTGCCTTCCACTCTCTCAGTTTGCTGAAAAACATATTTTTGAGGTAAATATTTGCCATATACATAACTACCAAGCCCGTAAGTGAACAATTGCCCAATTCATAGTTTCAATGAATCTTTATGTGCTTTTCCTTGCGTGTAATAACAATAAGGCTTTCTGAAGATGAGGCGAAGAGAAAGAAAGCACCATTTTATTGAGCATCTAGTTTGTGCCAGGCCATGGACCAGGTGCAGTCACAAAAGTTTCCTAAGTTAAATCCTAGTTTTTTTTAAAAAGGTCATGAATCATTAGGCTCATTTTACTATTAAGAGAATGGAGGCTCTAAGAAGTTAAGCACCAATGCCCAGAAGTAACCCAAGTTGCGGTTGAATTCAGACTGATGCTGGTGTGCCTATAAAGCCCCTCATTCTCCCCACTATACTCCACTAGTCCAAGAGTTTTAATACTCCACTAGTCCAAGAGTTCTTAATGGTTTCTCTTAAGCACACAGCCCTGACTTATAAGTCATTTAGACATTCATTTAATAAGTGGGTATTGGGCTCCGACTCTGGGCTGGGTGCTGAGGTAGGCTCTCAGCACATGAAGATGAATGGGGTTGGGGTCCTTGCCCTCACGGAGCTCACCCGGTAATTGGTTAAGTGGGCATGTAAACAAACAGATGCAATACAATGTGATACAATAAAAGATATGCGCAAAGACAGAGATGGATTGTGTGAACCTGAGCTGATACCATACAGGAAGTAATTTTTGAGATGGGTGTCAAACTAGGAATAGGAGTTCAATGTGCAGACTGAGCACTTAGGGAAATCCAGGTAGAAGAAATATCACTGAAAAAGGCCTAGAGGTGGGAAAACAGACAACACAATGTGGGAGCAGGCCGAGAGAGAGCAGCAAGAAGTCTTGGTGATTAGATACAGGGTAAGAGTGCAAGGTAGGCTGTGGTAAAGACTGTAGAAAAGCCTTGAGCCCACTCTGCACTGGACATATTGCTTTGTTTTCAGTAGGCACTCTATAATCTAGGCTTTAAAATGAAAAGCAGAACATCTAGCTCCTCTGACTAAAATGCTCTACTGGCTTCCCACCATACTCTCAGTAAGATCCAAATTCTTCTTTGCAGTTGGCCGATAAGGCCCATGTGATCTTGTCCCTGCCACACCTCTGACCGAAAGCCCTCTCTCATCTTTACAAGCACTCTAGCTACTCTTCCTAAGACACATACCACCTCTGGGTCGTTTATATATGCAGTTTCTTCTGCCCCAACACTCTGCCTCCACTTGTTCCAAGGACTGGTTTCTTCTTCTCAGGCCTCAACTCCATTATCACTCCCTCCAGGATGTACTCTGTGACCACTTTCTTGTAGGTGGCTTAACTGCTGTTACGGGTTGAATTGTGTCCCCCTCAAAATTTGTATGTTGGAGTCCTGACCCCGAATACCTCAAAATGTGACCTTACTTGGAGACAGGGTCTGGTTTTTGTTGGGTTGTTTTTTAAATTTTATTTTACTTAGATTTTTATACAGCAGGTTCTTATTAGTTATCCATTTTATACATATTAGTGTATATATGTCAATCCCAATCTCCTAATACATCCCACCATCAGCCCCTCCCACTGCCACTTTCCCCTCTTGGTGTCCATACGTTTGTTCTCTACATCTGTGTCTCTATTTCTGCCCTGCAAACTGGTTCATCTGTACCATTTTTCTAGGTTCCACATATATGCGTTAATATATGATATTTGTTTTTCTCTTTCTGACTTACTTCACTCTGTATGACAGTCTCTAGATCCACCCACGTCTCTACAAATGACCCAATTTCGTTCCTTTTTATGGCTGAGTAATATTCCATTGTATATATGTGCCACATCTTCTTTATCCATTCGTCTGTTGATGGACATTTAGGTTGCTTCCATGTCCTGGCTATTGTAAATAGTGCTGCAGTGAACATTGTGGTCCATGACTCTTTTTGAATTATGGTTTTCTCAGGGTACATGCCCAGTAGTGGGACTGCTGGGTCATATGGTAGTTCTATTTTTAGTTTTTTAAGGAACCTCCATACTGTTCTCCATAGTGGCTGTATCAATTTACATTCCCACCAACAGTGCAAGAGGGTTTCCTCTTCTCCACACCCTCTCCAGCATTTGTTGTTTGTAGATTTTCTGATGATGCCCATTCTAACTGGTGTGAGGTGATACCTCATCGTAGTTTTGATTTGCATTTCTCTAATAATTAGTGATGTTGAGCAGCTTTTCATGTGCTTCTTGGCCATCTGTATGTCTTCTTTGGAGAAATGTCTATTTAGGTCTTCTGCCCATTTTTTGATTGGGTTGTTTGTTTTTTGAACATTGAGCTGCATGAGCTGTTTATATATTTTGGAGATTAATCCTTTGTCCATTGATTCATTTGTAAATATTTTCTCCCATTCTGAGGGCTGTCTTTTCTAGAGACAGGGTCTTTACAGAGGGAATGAAATTAACATGAGGTCATGGCGGGGGGTGTGTGGCCCTAATCCAATATGACTGGTGTCCTTATAGAAAGGAGAAATTTGGACACTAGAGACTTGCACAGAGGAAGATGATACAAAAATAGAGGGAGAAGACAACAATCTACAAGTCAAGGTGAGGGCCTGGAACAGATCTTTCCCTCATGGCTCTCAGAACGAATCAACCCTGCTGTGCCTCTATTTCAGACCTACAGCCTTCAAAACTGTGAGACGACAAATTTCTGTTATTTAAAGGCGCAGTTGGTGGCACCTTGTTAGGACAATCCTAGCGAACTAATACACCATATCACTTGCCACCATGGTGGCAATCATCCGATTTATTTCTTACTTGTTTATAACTGTATCTATCCATTAGAATATAGTCTCCAGGCAAGCAGGGGTCTTTTCTTGGCATGAGATGAACAAAATCTCATTCCCTGACCCCAGAAGCGCCCTGACACATAGTAGGTTCACAATAAATTTTTTGTTAAATAGGTTAATGAAAAGATAGCGTTTGGCTGGACTGATAATTGACAATCATTTACTTATCATGCACTCTAAGGAACCTATGTTTCCAGGGCCTCCCCACCCTGGGCAGATAAGAGACAGCTTGTAGTGCACCAGCAGAATCTGCCAACAGTGAGATTAGCATTATCCACTGGTGCCTTACAAAAATTCTCGTTTTGCTCTTTGCCCAAGTTTTTTGTATGAACATAGTTTGAAAGATCCAGTTGTTTCTTTCAGTGTCCTGATGTCCTGCCAAACCAAATTCAATTGATTGAAATATAGCCTGCTGATGCTTTTGTAAGGCTAAAGAAGTGGATGGCAACCTTCCACCCCTGTGCTGAATGGTGTAATTGGCCTGCCATAGAGAATTGGGGAATTTTAACACATTCCCTATTTGGCTGAGCTCACCAATTATTCCCCAGTTGCTATCAGAGCCACAGACTTTTCTTCTTTGGGGTCATTAAGCTTGTCAAAACTAATCTGTCACCACAACTGCTGACCCTCATTGCTCTGACAGCAGCACAGGATCACCCTAAATAGGCTCTTGCATTACAAGAAAGTAAATGGTTCATCAGAACCCACTGTGCTCTTGCTGTATGGTTTGTACTGGCCTTCTGACCCCAGAAGATGTGGAAACAGTATCCTATAAGTGACATAAGTCTCAAAACCCACATACTAATTGCTTTGGTGTTTTATATATACATATATATATATATATATACACACACACACACACACACACACATACACACACAAGTAAAATGAATATAAATGCTTGGAATACAGGCTTGAATCTGATATATGACAAAAATATGCTATTCTTGGGCTTTGACAAAATCTGAACACATTCCATGTTCCCTCCATGCAACCACCCAATGGAAGTCAGGTGGAATTAAACATGCCATAAATCATGGGTTCCTAATAAGACAGAAAAACATTCTTTGAAAGTTTCTTGATTGTAAATGCAAAAATATTCCAAAATTAAGGTTGCCAACGTTCAATAGGAAGAAGGAAACTTGCTGTGAGGAAATAGCATTCAGTTCTGAAAGAGTACCTTGTGTGCTCACCCATATTGAGAATAGTTACTAACCATTTGCTACAGTTGGCAAGTTTAGCAGGTCTACATGCAAATCTCTGCACAATCAGACAAAGGTAAGAACAAGTCTATTAATTTTAAAAGAATGAGGGGATCTGTAGTGACTGCAAAGCAGGCAGCATGAAAAGTTGCATTAACACTTTCAGGCTCAAGGGTACCATTTAATACATGGACTAACGTAACCCTCTCCAATAAATTATGATATCAATGTACCTTGATATAAATGTGTAATGTGAAAATAGCATTATCAAAGAACTTTGGTTCTTTTCTTCTAAAGAGATTCTACCCTAAATATAACTGAGTTTAGAACAACTGGCTGCTACTATATTTTCTTGGTTGCACTATAGATTAGACACAATGGTAACCTGGGTAAACACTAAAGGGAAGCTGGAAATACCTGATGCTCCTGCTCATGCCTCATTCGTTTCTTCCCCAGAAATATTAATTTTCTCCTTTTAAAAGGGGCACCAGTTCCCTAATGAAAACTAACACCGTAAGTATACAACTGGCAAAAGGATTAAATCTCTTGAAAAAAGGCCAAGTCTTTGGTTGTTTATTTATATTTATTCAAACAAATCTGATAGGCTCATAGTTGGTCTCTGATGTCATGCCTTTGAGATGTTTTTTGTTTGCTTTTAGTTTGAGAACTGAGTGTATAATGGGTTGAGGGGCAGTGGAGAGGGAAGAAACAAAAAAGGGGTTGGGGGGAGATGTGGAGGCCAGAATTTCACCGGAGCTGCAGATTTAGCTGAGTTCTAATGATGTCACTCCATTTTTACTCTGGCGACAGGGATCCCCCACCCCCAAACTCTGCAGTTTCTGCGAGGAGTAAGCTAAACGCTTGGCAAATCTCATAGTAACAAAGTCCTGAATTGGCAGCCAAGATCTGGATGTGAATTTTAAGTTGTTTTCTCCCCAAATGTCCAACAAGATCTGCTGTGATTTAAGAAGAGGGAAAAGAGAGACTTATTGACGTATAAAAAGCCACATTTGAGTTGCCAGTGCTAATCAATAATTGGAATTTCACAAAAGACCATGTTAGGCTCAATAATGAAAAGGACAGACATATAAAGGCAAGTATAACTACATGGTATAAATAAGGAGAGGTTGCCAGAGTCTGTATGTTGCCAAATGCCTCAAATATTCGTGTTCTTTGAAAGACTTATTTTTATGTCTATGGAGGAAGAATAAACCTCGCCAAAAAATAAGGCTCTTCCCAAACCTTTGCTCATTTCTGGAATTGAACCGTTTTGCAGGTTCTGAAATGTTTAACTTTGTTTTTCATTAATTTGACATGTTCACACATCCCCTGCACTTCTGGTGCTCTGAACAAAACTGGCAGTGAGAGTGCTGGAATAGCGAAGCGAGGACTGCTCCTGCAGTATTTCTGGCCCTGCTGGAGATGTGCTGCTTGTTCTCATAAGATGTGAGGTCAGACTCCACACCCCTGTGAAATCCGAGTTGCCACAGGAAACCAGAGATGTTTTTGGTGCTTGGCCAAGTGGGATCCCATCTCCAGGTCCCTGGTGACTCAGCCAGAGTTCAAGTCAGCTCTGAGCTCTCTGGGACTATCCTTTGAAACAGACATCACACATGAGGAACACTGACTGATGGATAAGGGGGCTTCCTCCTCCATCCTAGGTTTCACACACACAAAGCAGAAGGGCCATTTAGAAGTCAATTTCTGCTTTGTGGTTCAGCTTTAGAAATGCAGGTAAAGCATAGGGTGGTATCCTTGCCAACCCAGACTGATAATATTGCTGGGGGACTTTCGATGGTGGGGACTATCCCTTGGGGAGACAATCAAGGACGATGTTCGAGGTGCAGAAAGTATAAAAGGACAAGCCCTTTGGAGACAGTGTAGGGACTGGCCTTCTGTATCCCTTAGGTCAGTTTTCAGTTTCACTTTTGAATCTGATTGCCGTAAGGCTGCAATGAACCAAACACTGGTAAGTCGGGTGCCTTTCCCGATCTGAGAGGGTGCATGAACTGCTTCTGGCTGCCACGCACGTTTTAAGTAAACAACGGCATCAGCACACTAACTGGTAGAAGTTCCTGGCAGCTGGAGGTATTTTCCAAGCAGAAGGCACAGACAGAGTGCTGGACTGCAAAGTATCACTGCTGGCCCCAGCCATTAGCTTCAAGAAGAGGATGTATTATGTTTATCACAGATTGATGGGACTAATTTACCAAATCATCAGTAAAAGCTATGTAACTCCTCAAACTCTCACATAGACTTTTGTAGACTGAAAGATAAATCTGAAGCTCAGAGCAAGCTCATTTAGTTTTCACCTGACAGCCAGTAATAACAGAAGCATCATATAAAGGTTATGTTTCAGTGAAAAAAATCTATTACTGGGCATACAAAACACACTTGCATTAATTACATTCTCTTTGCACTGCATTTGACAGAAGGTCAAGAAATTACCAAAAAAGTGGAGGGGAGGAAACATATGAAGAGAATTCTACTTATTTTCTGAAATTTTCTATTTCTAATTTCCCAGGAATTCAAGCACACATTCTGTACTTTAATTAGTGACTATGTTTAATTAAATCTGATGTTCTGAAGATGACTAGCCAAAAAAATTATCAGGCATATAACAAGGATCAATTATTCTCCAACAAATGATGTTTCTATATCTCTAAAGTTGCCTGTGTCTAGAACATATCTTGCCTGTCATGCTGGAATACTCAAAAAGAACAAGATACAGAAACAGAACCTTTTCTTATTCTGTCTTCACAAAAGGCTATCAGGTGCAAAGATTTATAACAGACAATGTCAAGGCCCTTGTATTTTCAGAGTTTCTGAGTAGTAGTGAGGCATGAGGGTGAAGTATTTTTGTTTTTTTTTTTTTTTAACATCTTTATTGGAGTATATTTGCTTTACAATGTTAGTTTCTGCTGTATAACAAAGTGAATCAGCTATACGTACACATATATCCCCATACGCCCTCCCTCTTGCGTCTCCCTCCCACCCTCCCTATCCCATCCCCTCTATGTGGTCACAAAGCACCGAGCTGATCTCGCTGTGCTATGCAGCTGCTTCCCACTAGCTACCTATTTTACATTTGGTAGTATATATATGTCCATGCCACTCTCTCACTTCGTCCCAGCTTACCCTTCCCCCTCCCCGGGTCCTCAAGTCCATTCTCTACATCTGCGTGTTTATTCCTGTCCTGCCCCTAGGTTCCTCAGAACCTTTTTTTTTTTTTAAGATCCCATATATATGTGTTAGCATACGGCATTTGTTTTTCTCTTTCTGACTTATGAAGTGGTATCTTTCAAGGAAATTGTGGTGCTTTGACTTCAAAAGTTTTAAAATTGAGGGAGATCTTAAGAGACAAGAAATTTTCCTTAACTAAGAACTTTCCAGCAGGGTACAAGGTTAAGGGTATTGTTGCTTCTTCAAAGTCAGATACAAATAATTCTATTCTAATCTTAGTTCTGCTAACTACCCATTGTGTGATCTTGAGCAAACTAAAGAAAAAAAAAAAATCAGCAGAATACTCTGAGGGCCACAGTTTTCATGTTTGAAAATGAAAATAATAATAAAGACTTCCTAAAGTTTATGCATCACAGAATTCTTAAATGTACAGAGTAGTCACTCAAAAATATTGATATTAGTTTCCCTTCACCATACGTCTTTCCTAATTCAATCACTAGAATTCACTGGTTTGTAACTTTCAGTAGCTTACTATGTTTTAATCATCAAGGGTCTATAGAAGAGTTATAGAAGATCTGCAGAAAAATTCAAGCTTCCTAACCTCCAGACCAAGCATGCGGAGAGGAAGGCCAGTGCAGCGGAAGGGGTAGCCAGAAGATGCTACTTCCAAGACCAGCTATGTTCCTACTGTTTGGAGCAGGCAGCACATCTCTCATCCAGCAAAGAATGCTGAAGAGGTGCCAGGTGATTATCAAGGCCACCAACACTCCCATTCCCACCTGTGTTGTTTATTTGGGTCCCAGCAAATGGAGGGAATCGAGGAGAACACAGGGTGTGAAATACAGTACAACCTCATAAAAGCGTGACTGTCGTGTACATACATGTCACTGTATGTTAAAACCTTGCTCCTCAAAGTGTGGTCTTCAGACCAGCAGCATTACCATCACTTGACTGCTTGGCAGAAATCCAGAAGTCCAGACAGCATCCCTATTGAACCAAAAGCTGCATTTTAACAAGAAACCCTGGTAATTCACTTGGGAAGCCCTGCTTTACAATATGAAATAATGGTCTTCTCTCCTTTCTCTGACTTTAAGTTAGAGTACAGGCTCCAAGAGGGCAGGTGTCTTCAACTTTCTTAGACACAGATACATTCCAAATTACTAGAACAGTGCCTGGCATACACTGGTACTCAGTATGTAACTGCTGAGTGAATGACTGAATGGGACTGATAAAACTCATCAGTGTCTAAATAATAAGATCATGGCTTTCTTAAATGTCACCCTGGAAAATGACTACTGCGGTCAGCAGGAGCAAAAAAAGTTTAGTTAGTTAAATGCAGAAAATATTTATTGAGCAAAGTCCAAGAATTCTGAGATTGTAATAAATCAAACAGGTGTTGGTGGGCTGGAATTGCCTTTACTGAAGGAAACCTTTTTTCTTAGATAATGCTAATTGATGATATAAAAAAAAGATGTCCCATGAACTGCTTTAAAAATTTACCTCTTTAAACAACTTTATGGAGGTATAATTTGCATACCAAAATTCACTCAATTTCAAAGTACAATTAAATTACTCTTTAGTAAATTTACTGAGGTGTGCAACTCTCACCATAGTCCAATTTTAGAGCATTCTCAGCATCCCAATGATGAGAATATCAGTCAGCTCAGCCCATTTACAGTGAATCTTTGTTCCCATCCCAAACCCAGGCAATCTATTTTCTGCCAAAAATTGACATTTTGAGGACCCCTCAATCATGTACATGATTGATACAGTACGTGCTATTCTTCTTGGGCATTTAGTAAAAACCACCACTAAGAATCTCTGTCTGCCTGTGCCTGGCTAACTCATTTTCAGTTACTACATGCACCTGAAAATAGTCTGGTTTTTTTGTTTGTTTTTGCGGTACGCAGGCCACTCACTGTTGTGGCCTCTCCCGTTGCGGAGCACAGGCTCCGGACGCGCAGACTCAGCGGCCATGGCTCGTGGGCCTAGCCACTCCGCTGCATGCGGGATCCTCCCGGACCGGGGCACGAACCTGTGTCCCCTGCATCGGCAAGCGGACTCTCAACCACTGCGCCACCAGGGAAGCCCGAAAATAGTTTCTTAAATCCACTTTTCTTTAAAAGTTCTCTACCCAATATTAATATATAAGAATAAATATACCAGTGTATTTATTGCTTCATTTGTTATAGGGGCAGAAAAACAGGACATTGCCTGAATCCTCAGTTACAATACATCAATGCTATAGGCCGTGACGTGGCTATTAAGAAGAATGTATTAGGGCTACATGGACTGACTTGGAGAAATGTCCATGATATACGATGTGCTGAGAAATATATATAGTATGATCCCATTCTGTAATACAAAAGAAAAAATCATATGTGTGCATATGTTTGTATGTTTCTATAATCATCAAGAATGTACAGACAGACATCAAATTGTTAACACATTATTTTAAGGGGGAGGGTGATTGGGAGCAGGAGGTGAGGAAAATACTTCGTACATCGTTGTGAGCAAATTTCACTTTGCTCTTTGCAAAGAAAAATCCCATAAATAATATCTTTAAAAACGATAATTACATTTTCCACTAACTCAGGTTAGCTTCTCCTTCTCCTTTCTCCCTCCTCACCATAATTCTAAATTCATATGGTTTTACCAAATGTGTGGGCTAAAATATTATATGGATTGTGGAGATGTCTGGGTTATAACTGAAGAGGTTTCAAAACTGGATTTCAAATTCACAGTGCTGGTTGAAGGGGATGAAGCCCTCGACAATATGATTTTATCATGCAGCAGAAGTGGCATGATATTCAGGATGAAACCTCACCTTTACTGGCTCTCAAAATTATTCCAACTGAATGGAGCAGTGGAGATACAGTAAATGCTTAGACTAATTAGGGTGCTGATGAAATGGTATATAGTCCAATGGTACTGGTCTCAATACCCATTGTAGTCTAATTAAATAATACAGAACTCTTATCAGTAAAGCAACAAAGATGTTTTTTAAAGGAGATAGCATTTTCAGCATTACAAAATGAAATCATGACTGTACGCACATATGAAAAATACATATTTCTGTGGTAAGCCTCCTATAAAAATGCTTAATAGAGGTACATTTGCAAAGATGTTTGATTAAACTATACAAATGATAGCTGGAAGCTCACTAAGGTGCTGTGATTTGATTTTTTCCACAGGTAAGTTTTTTCCCCTTTTATAAACTTTTGCTAGTCTTGTCAATTTCAGCATGACTCTTTTTAAAATAAATCTTTTCATTTAAGTACTATATCTAGGAAGCCATACAAATGATATGCATATAGCTCAATTAATTATTGCACATTGAACATACCCATGTAACTGCCACGTAGATCAAAAAATAGAACATTTCATCATTATTCTTAAAAGAAATTCAATCCTTAATTCCAGAGGGGAAAGTCTGAATTACTAAATACATTTGGTATATTTAGGCAGTTATCCCATCCATTGGGGTTTAGACTGGGCTGTCTGGGTAAAATTTAAATATGAGTGAATGAGCAAATTCAAATATGACTCCACAGTCTAGAGACAAAACATCCCTTGGAAAATGTGTGAGGCTCCATCAACACGACTTGCCACAGGTCTTTTCCATGTGTCAGAGGACGCACCGTCAGAACCAATGACTTGTCCATTTTTGAGCCACAGAGCTCAAGCCAAATGCTTGACTCATCTCTGGGTTCATTTTTACCCCTAAGCTTCCTTTGTCACCAAGGTGTAGTGTAATGAAATGCACATGACCCGACAAACCAAATAGAACCTCGCTGTTCAAAGAAGGTAAAACAGACAATTAATTTGTCAGCACAAAGTGAAGACTCAGAAGGTTGGAATACCAATCTCTGTTTTAATCTATCATTCTTTCTTTGAATAAAACGTTGCCTAGAATCCACATTCAGGTGAGAAATGCAGAAGTTCAAAAGTAAGCAGAGGGACTTCCCTGGTGGTCCAGTGGTTAAGACTTTGCCTTCCAATGTAGGGGGTGATCCCTGGTCAGGGAGATAAGATCCCACATGCCTTGCAGACAAAAAACCAAAGCATAAAACAGAAGCAATACTGTAACAAGTTCAATAAAGACTTTAAAAAGAAAGTAAGCAGACCCTACAGATTCCCTATACATGACAAGAAGTATCTCCAAAGAAGAGTAGGTCCTGGGAAACGATTTATTAATGTCCAACGTTTCCACTCAAAGTAGATCTTTTGTTCTTGCACATACCAGATGCATAGCTATTTGGTGACTTGATCAGAATTGATATAAGGTGATCAGGATCAATTCCATGAAAGCAGATATCTCTGTGTTAAAGCTTCTAGGGCTTCCCTGGTGGCGCAGTGGTTAAGAATCCGCCTGCCAACGCAGGGGACAAGGGTTTGCGCCCTGGTCTGGGAAGATCCCACATGCCCGCGGAGCAGCAACTAAGGCCATGCGCCACAACTACTAAGCCTGCACTCTAGAGTCGGCGAGCCACAACTACTGAGCTCGCGTGCCACAACTACTGAAGCCCGCGTGCCTAGAGCCCGTGCTCCTCAACAAGAGAAGCCACCTCAATGAGAAGCCCGTGCACCGCCATTAAGAGTAGCCCCCACTCGGCGCAACTAGAGAAAGCCCGAGCGCAGCAATGAAGACCCAACGTAGCCAAAAATAAATAAATAAAATAAATAAATGTTTTTTTAAAAAAAAAGCTTCTGAAAGCCCAGGATAGCTTTTTGATTCTTCTGGAGATTTCTTTTTCACAACCAAACAGAACGACCGTGAAGGACTCAGCTTGCTGTGTATGAATTAACCAAAATAACCTGCATCCTTAATTTTTAAGTTCCATGCTCCTCTTGTTAGAAGCCCAAATGGTTGCTTTCAGAGCAACCATTCCTGATGACTGGAAAGTTAGGCTATCCAGCACCTCTGTCCAGAAATTAAGTAAAATTCAAAAAGAAGCATTTTCAGAGTATACTTTTAGGGAAGAAAGCTAGATGAGGGACTTTAAGTTGATTCTGTTATTTCCTGTTTCAGGATATGTCTTGCAACTTGGGGGATAAATGCTACCTACGATAAAATATTTCATTTAGAATTGTACAGTCATTTCTGTATTCCAAATTAATAACATGTACTGCATTCACACACCCTCAATCTCAACCAGGAAGCCAGTAATTTCATTTTAGCTTTCGTATCTGCTTAAGTGCAAAAAGCTGGCACATAAGGTAATTTGAAAACAATTATTAAAGGTGGTTTTCAGAGCTGGTACACACATATAATCACCAAATATCTAGCACAGATCCTTCTGCTTAAGCTCAGAGGTTTCCTAAAGTGGAGAATAAACAAGACCCTTGTTGTTTCACTAATGCTGGTAAAGATTTGGGATTAAAATTGTCATGAAGAAGATACCTTAATGGTGAAAAAAAATGCGAAAGTAATTTGATCTTAGAGTTCTTATATTTAGGACAAGATAGTTTTGATTCTCCTCTAACTGAAAATTCTGGTAATTTATGGGACATGGAGTTCAAAATGCAAATTCTTCTCTTCCCTAGTCACCTTGGGAAAACAAATGCATTATTTGAAGAAGGAGAAGTTATCATTTTATCAACCTGAAAGTGTGCCATAGCCATCTTCTCAAAAAATTTGAAACAGATCACCAGTGCTACATCCTTGGGCAGCAATTCTCAACCATGGGTGATTTTGCCTCCCAGGGAACATTTGTCAATATCTGGAGATACTTTTAAGTATCTCTGAGTGTGTGTAGGGGGAGGGCAGGGGGAGATATTACTAGTGTCTAATGGGTAGAGGCCAGGGATGCTGTTAAACATTCTTCAATGCACAGAACAGTCCCCCAACAAAGAATTATCCAGCCCAAAATGTCAGTAGTACTGAGGATGAGAAGCCCTCTCCTAGAATATGGTGATACAAGATTACTTGTGGCAGCAGAAGCTGAGATTGCTTTGATCACTGACATACAGACAAAACCCTCACTCCAGTCAACACAGCTCAACCTTTTCTAAACTTCTGAGAACTTTTGTCAAGTAACCACCCTAATGTGAAGCTGGCAATTAAAGAGAGAAAGATGAGAAGATGAGTATTCCCTAAATTCAAAGCAGACTCAGAGGTTCAAAGTTGGCTATATTTGTCCTGCTGTATGACCTTGGTCTCCTGGGGTAAAATAAAAAAGGAAGGAAGGAAGAAAGGGAGGGAGGGAGGGAGGGAGGTGGGAAGGGGGAGGGGGAGAAGGAGCCTTGTGGTTTCCACCATCAATGATGAATGGAGCCATGGCAAGGTAGCCATGTTACTCCTCTTTAAAGTGAGGACATTTGGGGGGCTAATTTCAGACCCTTCCTGTCCACACGAAGACAACAAACACTTTCTGTCTGATGTCACTTACATCAGAAGGGGCTTGAGGATGAATTCTATTTTGTATTTTAATGGTGTCACTGACACAAAGTAAGACTGGGTCATGACAAAATTGACCCAGCATAACAAAAGGAGTCATTACTCAATTTCTATGCAGTCATCATTTGCACCTAAAAATGGTATTCTTCAGAAATGAGAAAATTCTGAATATGCTATTTGGGGAAACTAAATAACAGGTTTGTGAGACGAGAGAAAGGGAAATGAAAAGAGATCTATCACACAGTTAAGAGGCAGACACAACTGACATGCTCAGGCTCTGTTGGCACCATGACTGCCAGGATGCAAAGCTGGGTCTAAACACAATAAATTAATTTGCGGAACACACAATAGCTGATGGGCATACGGTTATCTGATGGGCGCACTGCAACTACTCCATTTGGTGTATTTACACTTAAGCCTGTGATAACAGTTCCTTGAAAAGGACTGCTGTATATTTAACTGATGATTTGGCTCCAACAATTAGATCCTACTACATTTGAGAACGCCAGTCTATTTCCAGAGTTGGAAAGAGACCAGGTGACACATCTCACCTTCTCCTTCAGGTCAGCAGTCGCCCCTGGAGGCAGTACTGCAGTACTGAGGGTGCCGCTGTTTTGAGTAGCACCTGTTTGCCAACAAGAAACTACTTGAGAAGCAGGCATTGTCCTGCCATCTGTGATACAAGTAGATAGAGGCTTTTGTTCAAAAAGGTGTGTTAGGACCCTTAACTTTCATGGAACACACTATAGCAGGTTAGCATTTCATATCTGCACTAGTTTTCATATCTAGCTTAGGATGCCATAGAGAGGTATGTTGTTCTATGGAACGCTGAACTTGTACATTATTTACAAAAAAAATATTCTGTTTTGAAGAGTAGTGCCTGATTTGGGAAGTATGAAAGTCCCCAGTATGACTTTGAGGGCTTTGAGACCATTCTTCTCTGTTTTAGGATAAAATCTGTGCATCTGACAAACCAACCCAATTCTTTTATTTCTCTATCTAGTTTAACTTTAAACTTTCCTCATTCTACACTCTGGTTACTGGTTACACCTCTGGATCCTGTGAACGGGACAGAGGGTGGGGAGTACAGCTGTTCAGTTGTGGAGGGCATGTTAGCTTCTTCAGGCTCCAAGAACCCTGCATTACAGATAATGATGTCCTAGA
Source organism: Phocoena phocoena (assembly GCF_963924675.1). Classification (NCBI taxonomy): domain Eukaryota; kingdom Metazoa; phylum Chordata; class Mammalia; order Artiodactyla; family Phocoenidae; genus Phocoena; species Phocoena phocoena. The sequence goes on along the minus strand of NC_089224.1, from coordinate 61,137,255 downwards.
CAGGGGGCTCCCCAAGTAAGCATGAGCTTCTTCAGTACTTAGGGTCAGCAAAAGTCCACCTTATTTCTTGTTTCTTTCATTTAAAAAAAGAATACTTGAAAACAATTTATTATAAAACACTTTAAACATATACAACAGTAGAAAGAATAGCGTGATGACCCTCCAATTCCCTTCATTACCATTCAACCATTATTAAGATTTTTGATGCATCCTTTACCTAATCCTTTTCCTTTTATTTCTGATATATTTTAAAGTAAATCTCATATATCATGCTATGTAAATCCTACATAATTCAATGTACATTTTAAAAATATATAAATATTTTGTTACATAACCACAATACTATTATCAGATTTGTCCTGGGTTTTTCTAAAGCACTGTCCAAATTTTTAAAACTAAATTAAAAAAATTAAATGTTCTCAATTGTGTCAAAATTATATTTTTAACAGGAGTTGTTTGAATTAGTATCTAAATAAGGTCTAAACCTTGCATTTTCTTATTATATCTTTTAAGTCTCCTTATTTCTGTTTTTTCTTTTTTTTTTTTTTTTGTGGTATGCGGGCCTCTCACTGTTGTGGCCTCTCCCGTTGCGGAGCACAGGCTCCGGACGCGCAGGCTCAGTGGCCATGGCTCATGGGCCCAGCCGCCCCGCGGCATGTGGGATCTTCCCGGACCGGGGCATGAACCCGTGTCCCCTGCATCGGCAGGCGGACTCCCAACCACTGTGCCACCAGGGAAGCCCTCCCATGGTTTTTATTAGGGCTCCATTACATAGACATGCTTGATTGACTGAATGCTCTCATGGCTGATCTCAGCTTCCAGGTTGACTGATGTCAGGAGACCCCAAAGCCCTCACCCTAACTTACACCATAAAATTTTTCCTGGTGTGGCCAGCTCACCCTAAATCTGTTGTGGGCAACTCCCACTCTAAAAAAAGACACTCCTATCAGGTATGACACAGGTTTACCTCCCAGAAGCTGAAGGCAGAGGAAACTTCTCATTGGGCAAGGCCAAGTTCTTTACTACACAAATAATTTACCTGTTCTTACTGACCATGCTAACCCTAGCCTATTCCTTTTGCTATTATACTTCACTATGGAAATAATTTTCACACAAAACTGTTGTGAAAATTTTTAATACGAAGCAAATTAGATCTGAGAATAAATATCTCTGATAACATAAAACTAAGACTATCAAAACGGCAACCTCCAAATAATAGTTAAAAATAAAATGAGAGTCATGGAAGAACAGCTTGAAAAATACACATCGTTTCAAACTATGTAATTAAGAAGGGGAAAATATAAATGTTTCCAATATTTTATTTCTGTAAATTTTTCACATGTTTACTGAACTTTTGCTGTTGAAAGCTAATCAAATTTTTTATTGTAATCCATCTGAAGCCTCGCAGACCTAGGTGAGATATCCTAAGAGAAAGGAAAATTCTTAGAAAAAATCAGCATTTTATGAACTCAGATCACTTGTGATTCTTGTAAGTGCAAAAAATAGGTGGACATATGGTACAAATTCTCACTCATTTCTACTTTATTTTGCAAGTGAGATGTGTAAAGCTCTTCAAGACCTTTTCTACCATACATGAAAATAGGGTGAAAAGTTCTGGATTCACACCTTTTTCTTCTTTTCCTACATGAAACTTTATGAATTACATACAGTGGCAGGTCAAGAACTGGGTTTGAATAAATTAATGAATGGTTTCTACTGCACTCAAGAAAATCGATGATATGAAGGAACCATGATTTAATTTTATCCCTTCTCTTCTTTACTAATTAATTTCTAGATCCAAAACCTCTCTCTGATACAGAGCTGACAGTGGGGTTATATTTCTATTCAACAGAGCTTCTGGATTACCTTGTCTACAAATATAAAGAAGTAGTTACTTCCATAAAGGATCCTCTGCTCCATTTGAAATTTTTGTTTCTTAGTGATTTTAATGCTTTTAAGACACCTAGTGAGGGCGGAAAACTTCCCTAAAGAGCCATGTGGCCTCTACTATTCTCTAAAAGTCAATCAGTTCCATTTGTGCCTTCAGAAAAAGCAACTGCTCTCTATTACAGAGGACAAAGAGTATATGGGGAATTTACAATGAAACTATTACAAGTTTAAAAGAAGAGCATTCGTATGTTTTTTCCACCTCAGAAGTGTTGAAGACTATAGATTGCAGCTGAGGGAAAATTAAGGTCCCTATTTACACATTTCACTGTGCCTGTGAAGCTGAAAAAGAAATGAACTTAGCTGCAAAAGTACTCAGTTCACTCAGGCAATTTCATTGTTTTAATGTAGGGAAAATGTCCTTTAATGTCATCAGCTAGAGAAAGGTGATTATTCAGGAATTAAAAGGCAGCCAGAAATGTGAATGCGAAAAAGAAAAAGGAAAAGAAAAGGCATTGGCTTAGAAAGCATGCTAATGTGTATGGAGGATGAGGAAGAAGCAGCAGCTGGGAGAAGCCTCCTAAATCAGTGATTCCCAGCTCAGGTGGAAAAAGAGTAGAATCTCCTGGGGCTGTGGTATAGTTTTTAAAAGGGCATTAAGTATTATAATCTTATATTTTAAATACAGAACATTTTCTTTCATTTTTGTAACACAAACCTTGTGAGTCCAGCTCTCTTTTATGCGCTTGGTTGTGGTCCATCTTGACAAGTGTCACGGATTCATGAGGAAAAAAGCTATCATGTAAAGATCCGACAAAACACATCAAAACATTCAAAACCTCTCCGCTTTCACAGACTGCATTAACAAATTACACCTGTCAATGAATGCAGATAAATTAGGTGACTGCAAGTGAAAACCTCTAAGGTAAATCAGTAACTTAAAAAAAAAAAAACTAAAAGCAAACTAAACTCCATGCAGGTGATACACCATAATTCTGTTGCTGGCTCATCAGATCAGTAGCCAATCAGGTCCTAGCGGGCCATATGTGTATTTATAAATATATCTGCTAATGTAAAGGTCGAGCTGCTCACTGCTCAGGGAAATCAGGCACATTTGGAACCATCCCTATAAGATTTTGGTTTCTTAAAAAAATATATATTGACAATTTGTGACAAATGCAATCCTGCCCCTATATGTTTTGTACTATTTAAAGGGAAATGACACTCAGTTGCCTTCACATCACCACGTGAATGTTTTTCTTTTAATAATGAAGTCAGAAGATGGGAAAGGAGGGAGGTTACCTTCCATACATATTTAAAAGATGTAAATATCTTTTCAAACTTCCTATTTCCACATTTGCCCAAGAAAACAGAGCTTCTAATATCTGTGCTACCGTTCATGAATTAAGAAATAACAGGAACTTTTCTTCCAAAATGGAGGAAGAAGTGGAAAAATAACTATGACAAGAGAGTGTTGGTAGATTCTTGCTATGAAAATGCACTCTCTGGCTCCCTTGCTCATTTTTTTTCTGCTCAGTAATTCCTTCCTCTTTTCTGGGCATGGGGAGGAAAAGGGCTCTGCTTAAATGTTACCCTCTGCCAACCTCTGCAGAAATCTCTTATGGATTAATTTAGAATATCCAGACATCTCAATCAGGACTGAGAATGACATTATAAGGCTGTGAGATCCAGAAGTCCAGGATAAACCTTACACACTACAAACTCATCTACTTGCATCCCACTCCATTCTTTAGTACCAACAGGGTAACAAAGTTTTCCCATGGCATGGAAGACAGAAACTTAAAAAAAAAACCAAAAACCCAAACACTCGAATGACATCTTTCGTGAAAAAAAAAGCTTCTGACAAGAGGGAAGGGTATGAAAATATTTTCAGAGAACTTGTTTAATCCCCCAGCAATACCTTCCGTTCCATTTAGCCCTCAAATCTGAATAACCATGACAGATGGTTTTAAAAAGAAAATTAGCTAAATTTTCAGATAACGCAGCCTTCTGTCATGTTCTCCTACTCCAAGGTTTATGCAGTTTGTTTAGCAGGCTCTGAACTGCGGGCTGCTCGTTGGTGACCAGCTTTCACTTAGTATCTGCAAAATTCACACCACTTGATACCGTATGCTCAGAACTCCAAGGAGGGAGAAATATTGTCAGTTCAGATGACGAAAAGACCTTCAGAGGCCACCCCTCCCCAACTCAGATATTAGATCCACATTTTATGCACAAAACAATGTTTGAAATGCAGAGGGCCGAGAGGAGAGCTCTTGGCTCTATCAGCCTGGCCATCTCTTTGTAGCAGAATAAACTCATATCCGATGCTATAATTACAACCCTAATGGACACACTTAATTTATTTTGGAGAACTAAAGTTGATATCCACTAGTGCTATTATTAAAAAGACTAACGAGAGCTGCTCAGTAAGAAAAGAAAAGATTTATTGAATTCCTTTTGGCACCCGGCACAGCTTAGCAATTTTAAGAGTCCATCAAAACAGCAGATATATACCCTGCTCAGATGTGCTGTACGGGATGTGAGCTGGGTTTGAGATTTTCAATAACAAATCTGTCACTCCGATTTTAATTAGGCGGCTTAAAGCAGCTACATCAATAATGGCAGAATGACGGCTTAGTTCAAAGATCATAGAGATGTTACTCTACTTTAATAGTTCTTTTATACAATTACATATTTCAGAAGTTTGTGAGGCATTCATCTTGACTACCCCTTTCACCAAAGGGGAGAAAAAAATATTCCTAATTGAATTGAACCACGAACACTAGCAGTCATCACCATTTCTACGCCAGGCTGTTGCATCCAGCTGGTTAGGAGGTCTAATTTCACACTATGAAGCAATGAAATGCTGCTAACTTTTATTTGTGAGTGTAAAACAGTAATATTTAATGACAGCAAAAGGCCAGTTGATGCCACTGGGTGCACTCTCCACTGGTCTAAACCTGAGAGACAAATGGCAGTCTTGGTTGTGTACTGAAAAATGGACCTTTCTTGTGAAAAGCTCACAGGAGGGGAGGATCTGGGAGAAAGGTAGAAGCCCTCCAGAGAAGTTCACATGCAGTTGGGAATACTTCTCAGCCCAAGAGAAGGCAGAGGTGATGACCGCTGGGAGAAAAACTATTGCCAAATGTCTAGCCATTTCTTAAAGGGGTGGTGTGTATATAATTATCACTGTACTTCTTTCCAGTGATTCTCATTACATGAATAAAAATGTATTGATTGCATAAACAAACACTGTTAATATACATAAACACAGTTAATATAGTGATGTATGCCCTTCTGTAGTTTATCCCATGGAAATATATAAATGCTTTATATATATATATACACATAAACACACACACTTTTCTTTAGAATCTGAAATCATGCTATATATATATAATATATATACTTTATATACTATAAGGCATTCTGCTTAATAACTTAGTTATCTTTCCATGTAAATAAATATATCTCAAAATTGTCACTTTTAACAACTGCATAATATTCCATCATGAATTACCCATATTATTTAATCAGCTCCCTCTCGTTGGACATTTAGATAGTCCCCAATTATTTTGCAATGATATGTGTATATGCATATATACTATTAACAATAATATAGAGTACATAAACATGTACTCTCCATACATGAACATGTACTATACACACACACATATAATTGGATTATGATGTTAGAATTACCTTAGGATAAATTCTTAGAATTGGGACTCGTAGGTCAAAGTATCTTCATTAAAAAATTTTGTTTTGCATTATAGGATAGCCACCGTTTTAATGCCTAGACATGGAACGTTTGTTTTATTTTTATTTTTTTAAATTTATTTATTTATTTTTGGCTGTGTTGGGTCTTCGCTTCTGTGCGAGGGCTTTCTCTAGTTGTGGCAAGCGGGGGCCACTCTTCATCGCGGTGCGCGGGCCTCTCACTGTCGCAGCCTCTCTTGTTGCGGAGCACAGGCTCCAGACGCGCAGGCTCAGTAGTTGTGGCTCACAGGCCCAGTTGCTCCACAGCATGTGGGATCTTCCCAGACCAGGGCTTGAACCCGTGTCCCCTGCACTGGCAGGCAGATTCTCAACCACTGCGCCACCAGGGAAGCCCAGAATGTTTGTTTTAAAGGCAACTTCTCCTGGATCAGATACTGACAAAACCCCAAACTTGCTACTATCACTTTCATAGAGTCATACAGATCCACAGTTTCACCTCTACCTCCTTAGCAATGCTGTTTCTCACTCTCCAGAATAATATGAACTTTCCCTGGACCCAATCCCTGCAAGGCATCCTGTTCTGATCAATCTTCAATGACGTAGGCGTGGTTTTATTGACTCCCCATTGGCACAACTAAAGTCCTAAAACTTCTGCAGATTCTAAATATCACATGTTCAGAATGGAGGAGACCAACACCTTTGTACCAGTGCTATTTCATTACTTTGCACCAGCTCCTCCACTTTTCAGTCTACCTGACCTTAGGACTTACCATCTATGAGCCTCAGTTTCTTATGTGATCAGGTTTCCTCCTCCAGGAAGCCTTCCTAGACCTCCCATGTCTGGGTCAGAGGCCTTTCCTTGTGTCCCCACAGCACTTCACACTTCACCCAGCACAACACTTAACCACACAGTTCAATGGTTGCCTGACTACCTGTTTTTCCCCAACATGAGACTATCAGAGCAGGAACCGTATGTGTTAATATTGGTCACTACTTATGCACCATTCACCGAAAAGATAATGATTGAGTGCCTACTTGGTTCCAGGTACTAGGGATACCTCTTTGCTAGAGATATAGCACAGAACACAACATGTGACACATATTCCAGTGGGGGAGGAGCAAACCAACAGCTAATAGATCAATGTACTGTATGGCAGATACAGTAACTCCTACGAAGAAAAATAGGAGTTGAGTAAGGGGAAAGTAATGCCAGCAGTTGGGGGTGGGCTGGGGAGGGCTTGGTGCTTAGGCAGAAGTTGGGTATGAGGAGGTCTCCTGAAAAGGTGACATGTGAATGAAGACCTGAAGATGTCTAGAGTTGGGAGAGGTCACTCTTCCTCCTTTGAGCAGCTAGCTCCTTCTGTTGGTTTCAGACACAAATGCCTTATATAATATTTTGCTTAATAAAAGGGATCTGCTGCTTTAAAAAAAAAAAAAGATTTTTCAAACACATCCCCAAGTATAATCAGCTCAGTGCTCGGCACTACAGAAAGTGACTTTTAGGCCAGCACCCAAACAACGAAAGCTTCCAATAGGAAGCTTTAAGTGTTTTAAGCTTTAAGTGTTGAAAGAACTGATAACACACACACAGGCCCAAATTCACACTGTAAGTGGCAAAGCCGGGATTAAAACCTTTCTCTGCTGCCTCTAGAGCCCACAGCTCTCTACCCACCGGAGGAGTAAGCAAGACCAGCAGGCTGCCAAGTGGTGTTCGTTCACATTGGACAGAACGCCCACAGCACTGGCACTGCTTTGCCTGAATGTCTTTCCCACACGACCTTGCTGTGTGTTTAGACACCTTTGACAGCCCACGCTGAACATAACCTAAAATGATCTTCACTTTAAGAGTTCCTTGATTGTGCCTCTGTATGTTCCAAGCGGTGATTTCTTAAAAATCATAAGGCAATTTAACTGAAATTTCTTCTCAAAAATGTAGGTAATTCTAACAGTCGATACAAAGTGAGTGTTTTTTAAGGATGTGCTTAGAAAGTGGTGCTCCTGGCTGACTGTCCACATCAGATCACTGTCCAGTTCTGCCTTCTGCTCCTCGCTGCCTTTCTTCTTTTTCTCCTCTTGCTTCCCTACTTCCAGCTGCCAGCAAGTCAGATAATTAAATGCCAAAGTAGTGACACTTGGCATTTCAATGAGCGCTCTTTATTTACTACACAGTCTCTCTCGACAGCCCTCCTGCTCAGCATGCGAGCAAGCTCTATGCTGCTCTGCTGAACTGAAGCACTCCTTTGTTGCAGAGCTGGACCAACTGAAGAAAGATGAACTCGGGCAGCAGCCCAGAACTGAGAGGAGGGGGGCAGCAGATTCCCCAACTTCTCTCCTGGCCACCTCTCAGAGTTTATGTCCTCAATTCAATTAAACAAGCATTTGTTAAGACCTTAGCCCTCTGTGCTCAGCCCTCTGCTGGGATACTTTTTAATGGATTCTGTATTAAACGTGACAGAACTTTAGGTCTTTTCATTTCAAGCAGGTACTGGCAGGATATTGCACTGTACATGCTTGGAAGGTGATTTTACCATGATGGCTCACCCAATTTTATATGAAACCTATTAGTGAGGACAGAAGTAGACAGTGGGTATGACAGTCTGAGTCTAGCTTCCAAAGCTGTAGTTTAGGCCTTGGAAGAACTAGATTCATTCAAAAGTTTCCTCTTCACCAAAGGTATCATTTGTTCAGGCTGCAGCTTAGCCATCACCTCCTCCTGGAAGCCCTCCCTGACTCAATGATTCTGGGATAAGTATGCTCCTAGGTATTCTGACACAACCAGTACTTCACACAATTCTAGACCATAAGCTCGGAGGACAGGAACCATGTCTCACTCATGGCCCCAGTGCCAACCACAATGACCTAAGAAAATCAATGGTGTAATACATAATTTCAATTAAACTGCTTTGCAAGTGAGATGGAAAAGTATCTTCAAATCCCTTCAAGCCATACTGAGCTAAATATGGTCCTAAAATCATCAATATGATTATTAAATTCACAGATAATTTTTATTCATTCAAAGAATACGTATTTATTGAGTACCTACTATTTTCCATACATTGTTCATAAGACTTGCTAGTCAAATGTTCTCTTTCTTCCTTTTTAAAAGCCTTTGTTTTTCTCATTAAAAAAGGCAACTCATAGGCTATATGCAAGAAATTGACTCACGGGTGCTTTTGGAGAAATTTTCAATCAATGACCACATTATAGCCACTCTGAAGCAAGAACCATCACATCACTCTTTATATTGCTAGTGCCGGGGCTTCCCTGGTGGCGAAGTGGTTGAGAATCTGCCTGCTAATGCAGGGGATGCGGGTTCGAGCCCCGGTCTGGGAGGATCCCACATGCCGTGGAGCAGCTGGGCCCGCTTGCCACAACTAGAGAAAGCCCTCGCACAGAAACGAAGACCCAACACAGCAAAAATAAATAAATAAATTATATTGCTAGTGCCTTGCAGCACATACGGTATCTAGTAGATGCTCAATGAGTATTTGTGAAAAGTGAGTAACTGAGCAACCCTAAACATGCTAGCCACTATTGCATTAAAAAAGATAGAAAGGAAGGAAGGAAGGAAGGGAGGGAGGGAGGGAGGGAGGGAGGGAGGAAAGAAGGAAGGAAAGGAGGGAGGGAGGGAGGGAGGATGGAAGGAGCACTAATCTACATGAAAATAATTTACTATGGGAATTTTATTTTTGAGTGAAATCAGTAACCAGTATGCAAGGAGAAAAATCCTTGAGTGGTACCCTCTTTATATATGCCATACTTCTCATTAATTTATAGTCAAGATGGAGTAAAAGGGACAGGTTTACTCTCTGATCTGAAATACACACACACACACACACACACACACACACACACACACACACACACCCCAGATAAAATATATAAAACAACACTTTTCAAGACACTGGACACCAGGCAATAAAGACAGGGATCCCCAAGATAAAGAACAAATGAGGTGAGGTCTACTATTGCCCCAGCTTACTGCCTTAAGAAAATTTCTGGGTGGCAGCACAGGGAAGAAGGGCCCAGGCAGAAAGCAGTAGACTCCCTAAATTGAGGAAATAGAGCAAGTAGATACAAGGCAGCTAGAGCTTACAGGACAGAATAAAAAAATGTACAGAGAAGAGAACAGCCCAGAAAGAGATTTGCACAGGGTCCTCTCAAGTATTCAGCCAAGAACAGATACGTAAGCACATTCATGTGAATAAATTACCTGAGTGCAAAGATAACACCAAAGGATTAGAGGAAACAGTGCTGGGAACTCATATAGGGTCCCTGTTATGCCTACCAGTCAGACTGGAAAACTCAGAGTTCACAGGATGTTAAGTAGAGGACTCAGGATAGTCATCTTCAGTAGTGGAGAATAATTAGCCTTAGATCGAGCACTGCTCCCAGGCTGCCTAGCCAAACAAGACTGGAAAGGATCAAACTATTTTCAAGCGACTTAACCATACCCCAGAGCAGAGTTCGAGAATATTTACAGGAATGCGAAAATATCAGGCACCCAACAAAATAAATTCACATTGTCTGGCATCTGATCAAAAACTACCAGGAATGCAAAGAATCAGGAAAATGTGACCCACAATGCGGAAAAAAATCAATCTGGTTTTGCTGTATTGATAAATGACACAGATGTTAGAGTTATCAGGCAAAACCATTAAAATAGTTGTTATAGGGCTTCCCTGGTAGCACAGCGTTTAAGAATCCGCCTGCCAATGCAGGGGACATGGGTTCGAGTCCTGGTCTGGGAAGATCCCACATGCTGCAGAGCAACTGAGGCCGTGCGCCACAACTACTGAGCCAATGGGCCGCAATTACTGAAGCCCATGCTCCTAGAGCCTGTGCTCCACAAGAGAAGCCACTGCAGTGAGAAGCCCACACACCTCAACAAAGAGTAGCCCCTGCTCGCCACAGCTAGAGAAAGCCCACGCGCAGCAACAAAGACCCAACGCAGCCAAAAGTAAATAAAAATAAAATAAAATTTAAAAAACAGTTGTTATAACTGTATTCTTTATATTAAAAGAGTTAAGAAGAGACGTGGAAGATACCTAAAAAAGCAAACTTCTAGAGATGAAAACTGCAATGTCTCATAAGAAAATTACACTGGAAGGGATTAACAGCAGACTTGACATTGTAGATGCAAAGACTAGAGAGGCTGAAGACAGAGCAATAGAAAATATCCAAAATGAAACATAGAGAAAAAAGAGAATTTAAAAAAACTGAACAGAGTTTTTGATTGGATGCCAGATACATCTGGCTTTGGAGTCTGTATTCTTCCTACCCTGTCATGCTATTTCTAGCTCCATAAGATCAATGACACCCCAACTATAGCAATCGGACTACCTCGCTGAGGTGCCTACTCAGGGTGTGAAGCCCTAAAAGGGGGGAAAAGTGTGTGGGAGTGCTCATGTGTGGGGAGCAGTCTATATTTATGACCTTCCCTGTAAAAATATCAGATCTGGACTGAAATACATGAATAGATGTTGTGAGGTGTGCTGAGTAAAAAACTCAGCCCCACGTGTGTTGGTTATGGCAAAAGTGATGGGAGACTCAGAAAAACTACAGTGGAGCAAAGAGCTGCTTTTACACAATAAACCCTTGTAAAAACCCAACAAATTACGAATTTACTCTTCACATATTAGTATGGCCCAAGGGCATCTGAAAACCCAGCATTTAATTAAAAATAAAATAAAGTTTTTACTATGGCCCATTGCCCCACACATAAAATTCTTTTCCCATGAAAATAGCTTATATTAATATGGTGGTTAGCTCAACTACCTTTTTTTTTTTTTAAAGGAAAACAGGCTTGGCTTCCTGTATCCTTTCATGTGGTGGGCTCTCCAGGCCCAGGGTGTGGACTCAGCCTCAGTTCCAGCTGCTGGCACTGGACATTTGGCACGGACTCGATCACCATTAATTCATTCAATCGCTCAACCGAGGGATGGCACAGAATCACAAAGTAACAAAATCCCATGGTTGGAAGGGATAATAACAGATCATCAATTCATTTATCATTTTTAGCTGCCCAATATTCATTCTCCCTTCTTAATTCACCCCAACTTCTTTTGGGAGAATTAGTTCTTCATCATGAAGTATAGTATGAGTACAAGGATAAATCCAGGAGCTGGCCACCCTCTAGAGAAACCACAGGGACCGGTTGAGCCAGGGGTCGGGCATGCTATCTATTAAAAGTTGGGTCAATATTGCATAGTCTCTCCTGGGCACTGCATTTGAGTAAGCGATTTAATTGGCTGGAGATTGTTCATCATAGGGAAAGTGTACTGAACAAAATTAAGACTGATTCACAAACTCTGAAAGATGTTTTACTTTTTTATTTTTTCGGCAGCACCGCACAGTTTGTGGGATCTTAGTTCCCCAATCAGGGATCAAACCCATGCCCCCTGCAGTGGAAGAGCAGAGTCCTAACCACTGGACCACCAGCGAATTTCCTGAAAGATGTTTTAGATTCCACTCAACCCCATGCATGGTCCTGAAGCCCTATCCATCCTGTGAGCACCCTACTATTCTGCTTTAGTTTGATGACGTTTGAACTAGGGCTAATAATAGTTCCTACTTACAAAGGACATTATAAAGGGGAGTCAATACACGTAAAGTGCTTAGAATAGTAGCTGGCACACAGCAAACAATAAATATTAGCAATAAATAATACAAATAATGTCATTATTGCTATTATTTTCTATTATTTTACATCTATTAAATGGGAAAAATATACCTACCACATGAGGGTATTTGGGATAAAATGCTATAATGTATTTCAAAGGTGTCATTAACCATACAGTGCTATACAAATTTGAACTCTCTAGGTTAGGGAGACTGATTTTTACACTCTGTAGATGGAATTCAGAGAACCCACAGATCCCTTGAAATAGCAGGCAAAGCTGTGTGATTGTGTGTCTGTGCACATGCATCTCTATATTTGGGGATGGGGTGGGAGGCGTATCCATAGTCTTCATTAGTCCCAAAGCCATCCATATCCCCAAAGGATGCACACTATTGTTTTAGAGCTTCTGGAGAAAGATGTGAGATGCCTTTTGACCTTAACTAGTGCTCTTCCAAAATTCTGGGACAAGGCTTACAATGGAAGTAGCCTCCAGGGTGGCAGCTGTTCACAGCCAATCCCTTGAGCTTGCCCATGAACTTCAAGAACTTGCAAGATCCAAAGTCAACTTGGGGGCCAGACTTAAGGGGTTGGTGGCTCAACTAAGGGCTTGCTGGCAGAAGGAGGAAGCCAGCTCTGGCTCCAGGCTGCACCATCAGCTGTGAAGGAAAGGGGACCACATGGCTTTCTCTTCTTTCTCTTTCTACCAGAAGTGGCCACTTTAGGGTTGTCTTTGAAGGAAAGCAGTGTGGAGGAGATGCATTTCTAGTACAGTGATGGCTCCAAAATTATTTCTAGATTAATTAAAGTCCTACTGGCATATAGGACAGAAAGATAACTTCACTGTTAGAATAATATGAGAATGGGTGGGGTCAGAAGATAGTGGATAAGAAAGCCTTGCTTGCATCAGTACAGGGTTCAAAGTGAGAGCTACTTTGGAATTTTTAAAAAGGTATCTCTTTTTTTTTTTTTTTTTTTGCGGTACACGGGCCTCTCACTGTTGTGGCCTCTCTCATTGCGGAGCACAGGCTCCGGACGCGCAGGCTCAGCAGCCATGGCTCACGGGCCAAGCCACTCGGCAGCATGTGGGATCTTCCCGGACCGGGGCACGAACCCATGTCCCCTGCATTGGCAGGCAGACTCTCAACCACTGCGCCACCAGGGAAGCCCCAAAAGCTATCTCTTTTTTACATGGTATCTTGGGGATCTGAAGATAGAGGATCAGGGCTTTTCTACCTTCAAATATTCTTCCACCCTCTGTAACTTGGTTTCCTCATCTGTCAAGTAAGGCATCTGTGACAAGCTTTTGTGGTTCCTTGAGCTCTATAATTTTGAAAATTAGTGGAAAAAGGACAATTTTATACATAAAAGGCCAAACATTTTACTCAATGTCAGTAATACTTGCCAGGCCTAAATTACCACAAATCTAAAGCAACAGAATCCTAATTAATGACTTCTTACAGAATGAAAAATCTTCACTGTAGGCCCATACTCTGACCACAATTCTGATGATTGAGCAGAAGGCTGGACCCCGCCAATGAACACTAACATAGATGTTTTCAAAAATGACAGGGAAGGCAAAAATGGAGATCATGTGATGACAGATTTAAAATGATCATTTGATACAGGAGAGAAAAGTTGACAAAATTAAAACTTCACTTGTAAATAAAATTGGGTTATTTCATCATGAAAATAACATCTGCAAATTTTTAAAGTAATTTAATATGAAATTCACTTCCCTTCTTAATTAAAAACTCAGACTATACCACATGTAATTTTAAAATGTAAAGTGAATGAAGAATATAAGAGGGAAAAAAGAACAGATCCTCTTCTGAGGAATGTCTGGTAATCTAGCATATGTCCCCTGAAGTTGGTTCTCTTTACTCTGATCTATGGGGGAGGGAGTTGCTGGCTTTGTAGCACTTCACTCCACACTGGACCTTGAAACTGCCTAAGCCTTGAGTCACGGATAAAGTCCAAATGTTTTTTCCAAGGCCTTCCTACAGAAATCTGCCCTTTTGAGAAGGTCTGGAAACCAATCCTCAACTCTGTCCAACTCATTGATCCCAACTGCTGTTCTCTAGTAAGAGGGGCAGCACACACACCCCCAACTACACTCCCAATTTGGGTTAACACAAAAATAAACGAATAGTAAAGCACAATTAAAGTTTCATCATATAGTTAAAGGCTCTCTTTTTTCTTTTTTTTGGCGGTACGCGGGCCTCTCACTGTTGTGGCCTCTCCTGTTGCAGAGCACAGGCTCTGGATGCGTAGGCTCAGCGGCCATGGCTCACGCGCCCAGCCGCTCTGCGGCATGTGGGATCTTCCCGGACCGGGGCACGAACCCGTGTCCCCTGCATCGGCAGGCGGACTCTCAACCACTGCGCCACCAGGGAAGCCCTAAGTCAATTAGTAAATAATTTTACACTTCTACTGTTGGTAAGGCACAGAGAATGTTAGAGCCCATAAAGGCATGCAAAAATGCATATGACATAGTCCCTACTTGTAAGAAGTTTATAACCCAATGGAGAATGTAAGAGAAACAGGAATTCACAGACTGCAAAGCACTTATAAGGAATAGAGTGTTTGAGAGGCAGGGCTGGTTCACAGTGGAATAACACCTCAACTGTATTTAGGAGGAGACACAGTTCGGGGGTCGGGACTAATTGGTGATGGGCAAGAGGGAGACAGAGAAGGTGGAGTCAGGGGCTTTCACATTTTCTAGTTTCAGTAAAACTAGAAAAACCAGTAAAAGAAGTGTTCTCATTAATAACGTAAAAAAAATAATGGAGAATGGAGAGATGCAACCGGGAGTCAGGAGGTTCTGTTTGGAACTTTCTCTTTTTTATATACCTATGAGGAAACCGAGAAATCTTTCTATTGTGCAGTAGGTATGGGGTAAAGAGGATGCGCTCTAGGGTCTGAACCCAAGATTGAAGCCCCAGTAAAACTACTTAGCTTCTTAGGCCTCAATTTCCTCATCCACATAATGGAGGTAATAGTAATACTTACATTATATGGTTGGTCTGCAGTAAGGATATAATTATACAGCACCAGTAGGATGCTTGGCAGAGTGCCAACTGCATATTAAACCTTAAGTAAATTCTCTCACTGTTAGTCTGCAGCTGAAGGGGAAAATCTCACTTCCAAGTCCCAAGGACTAAAAGGGGTTGGAAGTCACAGCTGATTACAGCTCCTCCAACCATCCTCCGTATTTGGCCTACTGCAATGGACATGCTGTATCTCCCCAGAGTATTTGTTTTCTCTGCTGGTAAAGGTTCTGACCCAGACGTCTCCTAAGCTCCTCTTCACTTTGTCCCCACCTGCATTACCCACTGCCACATAAGGCCTTGGGTCTTCAGCATCTGCTATTTCAGCTTCATCATATCTCTTACTGTCTTTGGTTTCTTGCTTGTCATCAGAATTCTCTGAAAAATAAATGTGATTCCATCCTTTGACTACTTTAAAAGGCTGCATTTATCTTCATTTCTTTCAAGAGAAAGTCTGGAGGCAAGCAGATGAAGCTGGCACATCCCCTCACCCACCCCTCCCTGCCACGACCTTATCTTTAGGCACCCCTATCAGCTGCTTCCTACAGATATTGTACCTCTGTGCTTTACCACATACTGCTCCCTCTGGAGAGAAAACTCTTCTTGTCATCCTCTGTGCTCTGGGCATAACCTGCATTTCCTCAAAGATGCAGCTCAAATGTCACCTCCTCAGCAAAGCCCTTCCTAACTCACTGAGCCAGCCATTCCTTCCTGATTCCAGATCTCACATGGGTTACGATTTGGAGTGCTATAGTCCATTTAAAAGCAATTATGCTTGATCCAGGTTTCAGAAACTCATCAAGGAAAGCCCAGAGAAAGACCTGTTCCTCTGAACAAAAGATCTGAGATGGCTAAAGCACTGCTACCTGAATACAGTTCCCTCTCTGCACAGAGAAAACTGGCATCAAGCTTATGGATGTGCTACAGACTATTATGATTTTTCATAATGAGCATGATATAATTTCTTACGCTGAGCTTTCCTATGTGGAATTGTACACAAAATCATATCACCTTGATTGCTGTTGGGAGCAAGTCGGGCGATGATGGAAACTTGACGGGTGAACTCCTAAGGTCCAGTTAGCTACATAACGAAGATTCACCTTTTGTTTATCTTTTCTTCATAGTCTTCATTTTACTATTCTGTTTGAGCTTTCATTTGTGAATAACATCATTCTTCTCCAGCATAATATATTCTATCTCTCTTTTTTTAAATTCTATCTCTTTTTTATGCACACATTTCTATAACATGCAGTGTCCCAATAACAAGCATCACTGCACTCCTGCTAGTTAGACCTGATATGTATTATTCAGCAAAAATTCTAACAATCTACACTTGGAGGTGTATTAAGAGTCTAAAAAACGTCATGTTATCATCACCATTTAAAAAACACAAACAGAATTAAGCCTCTCAATCAGTTACCAACAACCAGTTCCAAGGTTAGAGGCTTACATATGAGACCAGTTGGCCAGAGAAGTACCTCCAGACTCCAGGGAATCAGAGCTGCAATTGTCTTTTGGCTCACTCGAGATGCTTGTGCTAACAGTGTGCTGTGGGTAGACTAACTCCCGGCATCCTCTGCTATACTGAAACGGAGAGCACAGAATGTTTGGCTTCGGTGCTGCCACAGCCTGCAACGAGTGTGAGATGTTTCTAGGGAGCAGGCTGTGTTAAAGATGCTGCTTGACAAGTTGACGTAAAAGAGGCTATAAATATGCCATTGGTTCCTGGGGCTGGAAAATTCTTCCTGACGTGACAATGGTGTTTCTCACTGACACCGAGAAAAAGCATTTCAGATTAGTTTCAGGCCAGCTGAATCTTGATGAATCTCTCAGCGAAGCTCCTGAGTAGAAGCCCCCCACCCTTTTAGTACTCTGAAAGCACACTTTTACTTTTCTTTTGTGACTCTTAACCCGTTTTAAGTAAATAATTCTGTATTATTAGTCTCTCTCAGGGGGCTGCAAGCTCCATGAAAGCAGAGACCTTGTGTATGTTCGTTACAGTTGTACTACTCCTAGTTACTAGCAGAGGTCCTGACACATAGGAGATATTCACTAACTATCTATAGGATGAAAAATTCTGCAAAATACCATTGGCTTTCCTTACCCCAAACTCCTTCCACTTCTCTGTCCTCATCTCCTCTCTATCCCGTCCCGTGGATGGAATATAATTAGCTCCAGGCACCTATTGCTGGTTCCAGAATTGAAAAATGCAGTTCGAACACTTACCTTGCTGGCATTTTGAACATAAAATCAGCAGAGTTAGTGACACTAAGAGACACTACACTCTAAATATTTCTGTCTTCATAGGAAGACCAGTGAGTAGTGTTAGGGACAATGTACAATAAAGAGGCAGGGTCATTATTCCCACAGAATTTACAACTTAGTAGGAAAAGTGAACCTGACAAAGTATAGTCAGTAGATATGGCCACACATAAAAAGTGCTTAAATAATGCAGAAAGAAGGAATATCTCAAGGAAGCAAGGATATAAGAGATATGAAAATTACTGGTCCAGGAATATCTTGTTAGAAGTTGCCTGGCTTAAGGCTATTTTACATGAGAAATTTTCATGCTTCAAAGGGATCAAAATTGATTCTGATGAGTGAGGTACAATTCAATTCTAATCCTAAATCTCTTGAATTTCAAGTGGGGTCCAAGAATTTCTCTCTTCATTACTACTTAAAAACAATTATCCTTACTTCTCTCCAGGGCCTCCAGAGAGATTAGGGAGATGGGGTCAAATTAACATGCTGGTTCCTCTTTCTCATCAATACAGAGGCTCTTTGGAGGCATGAACTGGGAGCTGACGGGAGATGGGAAGGATCATGAAGGAGTTAGGACTAAGGACGTCTTGAACAATTTGTTAGGCCAGGGAATAAAGGAGAAAGTTCACCACCATTGGGAAGGAGACCCTTGGGCAAAGGCAGGGCTGGGCAGGCACTTACAGTGTGCATGGGGTGAGGGGAGGGTGAGAAGTGGGGTGAGGGGAGGGTGAGAAGTGGCCTAGTTGCAGTGGAGGAATAGGGGATACAAGTTGAACATACAGAGTAGGAAGTCACAGGAAACTTTCAGGATCCTCAACAGGGAAAGTAGGCCCACTGTGGAATTATTTCTGGAAAGAAGCCCCTCCCAGTGTCCCGGGGGCCTTGACTTTCATCCACACTTGAAAGAAAAGATTAAAATGCAAGTAGGAGGAGGCAACATATGGAAACTATGCATAGTAAATGTTTGTCAGTCAAGAAGGCCAAAGGACTGGTAGCAGAGTCCTTTGGAAAGGGGCTAATAAAACAAACGGCACTGGTTAACTAGAGAGGGGAAAGAGCAGCAGGCAAAGGATCCGATCCCAGAGATAAAATGCAAAGAAGAAAAGAGACAAGGAATTAACAAGTCAAACTCCGAAGACCTGCTCTTTTGCCCAGGCTCACCTACAAGTGGCTGAGACAAAGCAGTGAAACCAGGGAGATTTTTGTCCTGTTTGCTTGGGTGCAGTTCTGCTTCCCAAGATACATGAAGAGCTGTTTGTCCATTTTAGGGCTGGTTTGGAGTCATACCACTTATCACTTCGCCAGTTTATCAGGATATTTACCATTTTAGAAATCAAAAAATATGTAGAAACTAACGTTCCATGCTCTTTTGAAAATGTGTCTCATTGATAGTTAATTTGGTGGGGTACTTTCTGTGGGGGAGGGTTAGAACTCCTTCTTCGGTCATTAACAGAGCACTGCAACAGAGGTGACCTAACAGCAAAATCCAAGGCTGTCTGCGGCTCCTTGATGACTTTAATAAAGGTGGTATGAAGATCTTCCCCAACAGTCTGAACAAATAAGGAATTCAAAACTCATTAGATGGATGGTTGGATAGATGGGCAGATGGATGGAAGCTAGCATATTCATGCCTTTTGCTAGCATATGCGCACTTCTTGAAGGTTTTCTAACATGAGACTCTGCAAGAGAACCTTGCTATTCATGGTTTACAACAAACTTAGGTCAACCCCAAGAACACTGATTAGGGGCTGTGATGTGGACTGTGATCTGGTTTTCTGGGCCTGTGGGAGGCATCACATAACCTAATCCTTGTCATGAGATGTCTTCTATCGTATTACCTAACCAGCCAGGTCCAAAAGATGGTATCCTTCCCAGGTAGAGGCCCAGCCACTTGCTGGCAAATTCTTTCACAGAAGGACATTCAAAACCTTGAGAGATATCCCAAAAGCTTCTAGAGAGTTCTGGTAGGCTCTGAGCTCTGCATTTCTGCCACAGAGGGAGGGAGGGAATTATGGAACAGCTTTAATCTTATTCTACCTGCAAAGTAATTGCTTACACATAAAAAAAAGTCCTGGATTGGCCTGTCTGATTTTATTATGCCTTTCAGAATGGCACATTTTAATTCCTTTGTTGTTTCCATGTAGTGCTATTGTATTTACTTGTTAAAGCAGAGAACAGAAAAGAACATAACATTCCAAAATGCACTCTTTCCCATGATTTGCCCTTCCTCTACCAGCATGGGGTACCTTTACTTCACTTTTTTTTCCTACACAGCTGTATAAATTAAGAAAGGAATCAACTGACTACACTGCGTCTTTTTGTCTCTTTCTCCCTCCTTCATATTAAATATGACTCCTAACCAGGGTGATCTTGGCATGGAGACTCCATCTCTCCCCCAGGTCCCCTACCCTAGTAAAGTCATGGTTACTCTGCCAGGCTCTGCACAGCTTGTTACCACTCTAGTCATTCCGACCTGTAAAGATCAAATGTTCTGCTACATACTACAATGTTTATATGTCTGACTGCATTCCTCTTTAACAAGTGGCCCATGACGGAAAACAAAGGAGAAGTTTCTTGTTTTTTTCTCTTGTTGATATAGTGGGGCCCTTTATGAATTCAGGAAAAGATGCTCCATAAATTTAATGTCTAAGTAAGCACAAACTAATAAATATATAAGGTTCTTTCAGTTTTTCCTCAGTCAGAAGGGCTAAGCCTGGCAAAAATAATCTATATCCACTGACATATTTAACCAAAGGATAGTTTCAAACTCTTTTCTTTACCAAGACTTTTCTCAGAAGCAGAAAGGAAACTGGCTTACATCCTAACTTCCTTTATTTTTCCTGTCATTTATAGAAGCCTTCAGGGAGCTAGCCAGAAAGAAGGTAGGACAATCAAGATCTGGGTCACTTTAGGGTCACTGGCTCTTAAATATCATCAGGAATGATACAGGATCCAAACTTTGCTAAATCAAAAGAAATCAGAGTCAAAATAAAGGTGAAAGGCCACAACTAAGGCTCTCTTAGCCAGTAAACAACAGTCTCTTGTACTTGGTACACTCCCTACACACAGGGCTTAATTCACTCAGAAAATTATTCTTCACCATTTTAGTCAAAATTAAATATAATTCTTGTGTCAGAAAGAAAATTCCACAATTTTAGGGATCATTAATTGCAAGGCACTGATTTCTGGTACAGGATATTTGAGGCCAGAAGGTAGACGTATGTTCTTCTCTAGGATACCATCTTCTAACACAAACAGTGTGGATATACATCAGCTACTACCAGGTTCACTATTTTTTAAATAAAATATGTCAATCAGTAATAGCAAGAGATTTTTCAAGTAATAAACATTTTAGCAAAGAAAGCAACATTTGCTTTTCCTGTAAGAAATCCCAAATTACTCTGGAAAAGAAAGGGTTTATTGATATGTAACACTCAACAGAAGCAGAGGTCCTATGTGTTAGTTAGGGGTATTATGTACAAACCCAAAACAATTGCGTGATGCAACAATCTAGTTCCATAAAAATTATTTTTTAATGTTTCCTTCTAGTTTTTGCCATTTCCAATTTAAACTAAAACTTTATAATGTTATTAAACTATAAGCTTCACACTTTGTTCTATCCACATCAATTATAATAAACTCATTTGTAGAGAAAAGAAGAGAAATAAATCAGTCTTGTTAATTAAAAAAAATTAAGTGAGAAACTGTCAAGAATAACTTCCCTTTTTGTTGCAACAGTAAATGGGAGTGTTTTCTTAATTTCACTTTCAGATTTTTCATCATTAGTGTATAGGAACACCAGAGATTTCTGTGCATTAATTTTATATCCTGCTACTTTACCAAATTCATTGATTAGCTCTAGTAGTTTTCTGGTAGCATCTTTCGGATTCTCTATGTAGAGTATCATGACATCTGCAAACAGTGACAGCTTTACTTCTTCTTTTCCGATTTGGATTCCTTTTATTTCCTTTTCTTCTCTGATTGCTGTGGCTAAAACTTCCAAAACTATGTTGAACAATAGTGGTGAGAGTGGGCAACCTTGTCTTGTTCCTGATCTTAGTGGAAATGGTTTCAGTTTTTCACCATTGAGGACGATGTTAGCTGTGGGTTTGTCATATATGGCCTTTATTATGTTGAGGAAAGTTCCCTCTATGCCTATTTTCTGTAGGGTTGTTATCATAAATGGGTGTTGAATTTTGTCAAAAGCTTTCTCTGCATCTATTGAGATGATCATATGGTTTTTCTCCTTCAATTTGTTAATATGGTGTATCAAGTTGATTGATTTGAGTATATTGAAGAATCCTTGCATTCCTGGAATAAATCCCACTTGATCATGGTGTATGATCCTTTTAATGTGCTGTTGGATTCTGTTTGCTAGTATTTTGTTGAGGATTTTTGCATCTATGCTCATCAGTGATATTGGCCTGTACCTACCTAAGGAGACAAAAGACCTATACGCAGAAAATTATAAGACACTGATGAAAGAAATTAAAGATGATACAAATAGATGGAGAGATATACCATGTTCTTGGATTGGAAGAATCAACATTATGAAAATGACTCTACTACCCAAAGCAATCTACAGGTTCAATGCAATCCCTATCAAACTACTACTGGCATTTTTCACAGAACTAGAACAAAAAATTTCACAATTTGTATGGAAACACAAAAGACCCCGAATAGCAAAAGCAATATTGAGATCGAAAAATGGAGCTGGAGGAATCAGGCTCCCTGACTTCAGACTATACTACAAAGCTACAGTAATCAAGACAGTATGGTACTGGCACAAAAACAGAAATATAGATCTATGGAACAGGATAGAAAGCCCAGAGATAAGCCCACGCACATATGGTCACCTTATCTTTGATAAAGGAGGGAGGAATGTACCGTGGAGAAAGGATAGCCTCTTCAATAAGTGGTGCTGGGAAAACTGGACAGGTACATGTAAAAGTATGAGATTAGAATACGCCCTAACACCATACACAAAAATAAACTCAAAATGGATTAAAGACCTAAATGTAAGGCCAGAAACTATCAAACTCTTAGAGGAAAGCATAGGCAGAACACTCTATGACATAAATCACAGCTAGATTCTTTTTGACCCACCTCCTAGAGAAATGGAAATAAAAACAAAAATAAACAAATGGGACCTAATGAAACTTCACAGCTTTTGCACAGCAAAGGAAACCATAAACAAGACCAAAAGACAACCCTCAGAATGGGAGAAAATATTTGCAAACGAAGCAACTGACAAAGGATTAATCTCCAAAATTTACAAGCAGCTCATGCAGCTCAATATCAAGAAACCAAACAACCCAACCCAAAAATTGTCAGAAGACCTAAATAGACATTTCTCCAAAGAAGATATACAGACTGCCAACAAACACATGAAAGAATGCTCAACATCATTAATCATTAGAGAAATGCAAACCAAAACTACAATGAGATATCATCTCACACCGGTCAGAATGGCCATCATCAAAAAATCTACAAACAATAAATGCTGGAGAGAGTGTGGAGAAAAAGCAACACTCTTGCACTGCTGGTGGGAATGTGAATTGGTACAGCCACTATGGAGAACAGTATGGTGCTTCCTTAAAAAACTACAAATAGAACTACCATATGACCCAGCAATCCCACTACTGGGCATATACCCTGAGAAAACCAAAATTCAAAAAGAGTCATGTACCAAAATGTTCATTGCAGCTCTATTTACAATAGCCAGGAGATGGAAGCAACCTAAGTGTCCATCATCAGATGAATGGATAAAGAAGATGTGGCACATATATACAATGGAATATTACTCAGCCATAAAAAGAAAAGAAATTGAGTTATTTGTAGTGAGGTGGATGGACCTAGAGTCTGTCATACAGAGTGAAGTAAGTCAGAAAGAGAAAGACAAATACCATATGCTAACACATATATATGGAATATAAGAAAAAAAATGTCATGAAGAACCTAGGGGTAAGACAGGAATAAAGATACAGACCTACTAAAGAATGGACTTGAGGATATGGGGAGGGGGAAGGGTAAGCTGTGACAAAGTGAGAGAGTGGCATGGACATATATACACTACCAAATGTAAAATAGATAGCTAGTGGGAAGCAGCCACATAGCACAGGGAGATCAGCTCGGTGCTTTGTGACCACCTAGAGGGGTGGGAGGGAGGAAGACGCAGGAGGGAAGAGATATGGGAACATATGTATATGTATAACTGATTCACTTTGTTATAAAGCAGAAACTAACACACCATTGGAAAGCGATTATACTCCAATAAAAATGTTTAAAAAAAAAGAATAACTTCCCTGAAGGAAAAGGAAGTCTTTTTTAGTTAAATTATAGAATAATTTATAGAAATGAAAACTACCAAAGAAATTCTCAATACTTTGGAGCCACTGGGTCCTGTGACAAGGGACCCTCTGTCCTTTGCTAATTCCACACAGAGCAGAGCAGAGCTAAATGCAGTTGCTCAGCAGTTGAGGAGTCAATGAAGACTGGAAATGGATGGAGGCTGTGGATGCTGCTGCAGATAATTTGCTCTGGGGCTCTGATAATTACGTGAATCAAACTTTAAATATGGACTGAAGCTTCCTTGTGTGATAATAAATTATTCACAGAATTCCACCCTCATTGCCTGCCCCCATTCTGATCTCTCAAGCAGATTTACTGGAAACTGTGAAATTAGGCCTACCTCACCATTAATCCACAGTCTGATCTTTCGTTCCCAGTACCATATGTATCACTGAGTTACCAAGTAACAGAAGCTATTCCTCACAGCTAGCTGTATTCTGAGGCACAAGATTGGTCTTCCAATGAAATATTAAGTAAGTCTTGAGATCAGGCCCAATGTTCAATAAAATGTGATAACTGGTCAACAAGGTAATGCCTCTTGCATAGACCAGGAAGGAGCTTCAAACTGGTGGGTTACTTGCTCACATGAGGTCATTCAAGTGGACAAGCCATGTACCTCACTCAGGCTGCACTAAGGCCTTGGGGAGGGTAGGGACAGAGAATATGGACAGTTGGGGGTGAACAAACAGGACCAGATCCAATAATACACACACAACCAAAGCAACCAGGGGGCTGAGTTAGCAGGTTATTACACATCAACCTGGGTAAGGTCCTGTAGGCCTAATGCCACTTAATTAACCCAGCACACCACTAATTTCAAAGGAACTTTTGCCCTAATAAGGGAGGATGGAATGAGGTCCAGAAATGCATAAAGAACTGTGATACCAGCACTTATAATACAGGGACAAAAAAGAAAGAAAAAAAAATCTTTAATAAAGAGACTATTTATACACTTTATATTGGATACTCTGGTAGACAACTGGAACCAGTAAAAGGGATCCAGGTACAGCAAGTGACCCTATCCGGGAATCCTCTTTGTCCCCATGAGCCTGATATTCTCCTCCCCTATCTAGAAACACTGACAGGAAAAATCCACCACACCCTTCCCTCAGTGAAAGGCATCTGGTGGTGAAACCTTCTCTGCCCCCTCAGGCAGCACCGACAGGGCCCAGTGGGAGCCCCAGTGGCACTAGGCAATCTGAGCCAACCAAAATAGCACCACAAGGGCTCTAAAGATTACACTGCTATTGGAACCACAGCCCACTAAAAAGTAGGAGAAGACCCACATGCTAAACCTAAACAGGGTGACTGTCTGCTAAAATAAAAGATTGAAATAGAGTCCAGTGTTTCCAAATACAATAGACAAAATGTCCCCGATATAATAAAAAAATCACCTATCAACCAAGACCAAGAAAATCGCAACTTGAATGAAAAAAAGATAAACAACTAATGTCAGTACCAAAATAAATCAGGTGGATCAGACATTGGAATCATCTGAAAAGGATTTTAAAGCAGTTGTTATTAATATGCTTTAATCGACTATAAATTTTCTTACAAGTGAAAAAATGGAAAATATCAGGAAATAAATAGAAGCTATAAAAAAGAATCAAGTGGAAATTACAGAAAATACTGTATGGAAAACAAAGTAACTGAAATGTAAAAACTAACTGGATAGACTCAGTAGTAGAGACTACAGAGGACAGAATCAGTGAACTTGAGGACAGAACAAGAGAAATCACCCAATCTCAACAAAAAGAGAAAAAACATACTGAAAAAAATAACTAAGAGAGCCTCAGGGAAGTGTGGGACAGTAACAGAATATCCAGCACTTGTATCATCAATGTTTGAGGGAGAGAAGGAGAATGGGGCTGAAAGAGTGTATGAAGAAATAATGGCTGAAAACTTCCCAAATGTAGAAAAAGACACAAACCCACATATCCAAGAAACATAGTGATGGCAAAGGGAATGGACCCCAAAAGATCCACACAATCATAATTAAAATTTTGGAATTTTTAGCAGTTTTGTTTGTAATAGCCCCAAGATGGAATCAGCCTAATTGTCCTTCACCAGGTAAACAGTTAAACAAAGTGTAGAATACACATACCATACAATATTACTCAGAAATAAAAAGGAATAAAATATTGATACACACAACAAATTAAATGAATTTCCAGTGAATTATACTGAGTAAAAAAAAGCCAACCCAAAGGGGTGACATGCTGTATAGTTCCATTTATGTAACTTTTTTGAGTTGAAAAAAATTCTAGCAATAGAAGACAGATTAATGCTAGAAAGGTCAGGGATAGGGAGATGGACAGCAACAGTGTATGGTTATGAAGAGGAAACAGGAGAGATCCCTGGGGTGATGGAAATGTTCAGTATCTTGACCGTGGTGGTGAATACAAAAACAGGCAATACAATTATACACAAACACACACGTGCCAACACACACATGTACATTTCTGTATTATTTCTTACAAGTGCATGTGAATCTGTAATTACCTCAATAAACATTTCAATTTTAAAAACCTGAATACCATCACAATTTGAATGATGAAACCAGGTAATATTTCTACCGTGAAGTTAATTTTCAAACACGGCACGTGGCAACCAAGGCCAGGTGTACAGCATGGAAAGGGCCTTGGGCAACCTGCCTTTGTGCATAGTTTTTCATCATTCAGTTAATCATCACTGAAAAGCCACTGCTTTATAAGAGAAAGGAGGAGGGCATATTACATTCACACAGTATAAGAATCAGTCAGGAGGAAGACAGATGCTAGTAAACACCCTATCAGTCAATTAACAATTACTGATAACAGTAAGTCTTAAATTCCAGAGGGCAATGACACATCTATTTCATTCACCAAAGACTGATCGGCACCTGGCACAGCCTCTGACTCATGGTAGGCACTCAGTAGGGTTGATTGCTGAATGAAAAAAAAATACACACCCAACACAGTGAGACTAAAAAAGAAATTCCTGCCAACTAGGAGTTCACAATATTCTGGCTCCGTAGGTCAAACGGGAATTTCCTGGCACTCTAACCATTGCCTAAGCCCATGCCTTCTGCCAGAGAAGACTGAAGGATATAACCTGAAGCTGTCCAGGCTTAATGTCAAAATTAGTTGTCAAATATCCAACCATACCCATGCTTATTTTATTTTTTTATTGAAGTATAGTTGATTTACAGTGTTGTGTTCCATGTTTATTTTAATATTTTTAAAAATATGTTAAATTTTATACAAGTTAAATGACAGAACTCAGCTTACCCCCATCCCTTCCAAATAAGAAAAGGTTCATCCATGTCAGTACACACAACCCCCAAATTTTAAAAACAGGTCCAAACAACAATGGAGTTCTTTGAAGTATGAAATGTCAAAATGAAACAGTTTTGTTTAACAGGGAACCGAAATGATGTTTCTGATGTGGAAAATCAGGGCTATGGAAATTGACAAGAGCCTTATATCTTTATTCCAACTAGTTCTTAAGCCGAAATAGCTCCTAGCATAACAGCAGAAGCACTCAGCTCTTGCAATGACTTGGATAAAAAGGGTATTGAGAAAAAATTGCACGTCACACATTTTGCAATAGCAAGTTGTGTCAGTTTTTAAAACTGGAAAGTATTTTATTGAGATGCCTTGAAAATTAGTGTACAAATTGGTACATCAGTAGCTATCATTACATCAAATGTCCATTTTGATTTTTACTTTTACCTTCCCCCCAAAAGCCTCTTTAATGAAAATGTCAAAGAGTTTCAGCAGATGTCACTGGGCTCCAATCTGCAGGAAGATTAGTATGTGCAAGGGATAGCAGAAGTAAAACAAAGTGAATCACGTAGTTTAAAAACTCTGGATATAATCATTGAAGTTATGACTTTGCTTGAAGGTTTAATATGCTGAGAACACTTAGGAAAATTATACACATCCTGGAGTCTGTTCACTCCATTAACGATACCTTCATTTGCCATACTTCACATGGTGATAAATGAAATTATTGATACTTTCACTTTTGTTTTAATTGTATTTTTGTATTTTAACTGTAGCTTACCTTGGGAGTTAGCAATATTTTATTACTACATAGTTCATCATGACTTCATGTGGGTTGAATTTTTAATTGAAGTTTTATTGTAACTTAAGGCCAATTACTTTTAGAGGAACTGAAGTCAGATTTTTTAGTACAAAGTCAATGAGAAAACAGAGGTCCCCCTTGAAAATGTTGCTTTAGGGCAGCTTTGTCTGTTCATGTCACAACCACAACTAATGATGTTAGAATGTGGACATTCAGAGGACAAAAACAGTGGCATTCACTTTAATCTTACATGGTGCCTAGACTAATGCTTAGCATAAAAAACCCCCACATTTTCCAGCAGTAATTTTGGGGAGAAAAAGTGATTTTTGTTTTCAGCTTTTCAAAGTGTAAAACGTAAAAACCAAAGAAAAGGGATTAGTGAAAATTAGTTTGTGTATTTTATTGTTACTTGCTTCTTTGAGAAAGGGGGCAACAAAGAAATGCTTTTCCGTGTTAAAGTTTCTGCTGAAAAGTGTTCAAAGAAACTGCATGCCCCCTTTCCCCACAGGTAAATGATGAATTTAGAGGTTCTAAATTAAACCCCTCTCAAAGTAAAAGAAGAGATGCTCATTTATGGGATAAGGTTGATAAGATTAACCCAGAAGCTCAATATATTTTTTCCATTATTAAGGAGTAAATGGTTTTAAAGCAAGGTGATAGGCATATTCATTACAACTGTCCTTTAAACTTTTGACAATTTTTGTGAATTTCCATAATAAAAGTAAAGAAAGAGGCTAACAATGGATTCGCTGTGTTTGTGAAGGTATTCCTACTCTCTGAACATTATCCCAGATTTAATTTGGTCAGTGTAAAACAAAGACCAGACAGTGTGATAGCCGATAATCTCTACTTTGACCAATTCCCATAAGGTCACTTTTGTCCCCTAGAAGGTGCTAGACAAAACTGTCTTAGTTTAGTTTGATGTGTATGAAGATTTTCCACATGGGAATAAAATCCTCAGCAAATCCAGTGTTTTCCCTGTGTGACACGAAGCCAACTAGTTAAGGCTCAAAGTAAGGCTGGCTGCCAGTATAAATCGTATCTTTCCTGGCTTCACACGTGAGCCAGATGTTGGGGATTTTCTGAGCTACAGGATCGTGGGGAAAAAGGTTTTTGTGTTTCCTGTGTTCTCACTCCAGCTCTCAAACTTTCAGCTTTCAAACTTTTATGGCCGGTCAACAATGTCATGAACTGGCCTGACAACATCCCCAGAGTAAAACCCATTGACAATGCACCTCACTCTGCCATGGCCTCATACCATCTGTCAAATCAGGATCTCTTTGTACTGGTTCTTCCCCTAACTGTTCCACAGAAGAGCAGTGAGGCAGGTGTAATCTTTAATCTTCTGAAGTCTGCAATGCAATGCAATTTGACTATAGCTTAAAAAATACTTTATTTCCTTGTTGCTAATATTTATAAAAATAATATTTGTCTGTCATAGACAATTTAGAAATACATAAAGTAGTAATATATATGTATATTACAGGTATATGTAAAAATATCACATAATCTTACTATCTATGGAGTACCAACATCATTTTCATGTATTTCCGAAGACAAGTAAGGAATTCTCTGGGATCCGATGAATGTCTACATATGCCATTATAAGCATGTATGTTTGCGTATGCATGTGAACATGTGTTTAAACATTCTATTATAAGCATTGTCCTCATTATTAAATACTCTTAAGTAATTTTGATGACTGCATAATTTCATCAAATGTTTATACCATAATTCATTCTACTAATACTGCACTGCCAGACAATTAGTTTGCTTCCAATTTTTTTGTCTGTTATAAATAATTTGCTTTGTCACATTTTAAAAGTATTTTGACAGTGGAAAAATCCAATGGAAAATGGATTGTCTTCTGAATCACTTCCTTTCTGTTTCAACTCAGCCTTCTTGGGAACAGTAGTTTTCAAACTCTAGTATGCATCAGAATCATCTGGAAGGCTTGT
Source organism: Phocoena phocoena (assembly GCF_963924675.1). Lineage (NCBI taxonomy): Eukaryota > Metazoa > Chordata > Mammalia > Artiodactyla > Phocoenidae > Phocoena > Phocoena phocoena. Next base: position 61,107,337 of record NC_089224.1, on the reverse strand, counting down.
TAAAACACAAATTTCTGGGCCCCATTTCTAGAGTTTCTGATTGAGAAGGTCTTGGGTGGGACCTGAGAATCTGCTTTCTGACAAGTTCCATGTTCTGGACCACACTTTGAGAAATACTGTTCTAGAGATGCACCGGCTGGATCTATGAAACTGATACATCAAGAGGCTTATCATTATGGTATCATCTCTTTTTACCCTCCCATTGAGAAATAAAAAGCTGTTTCAGTTGCCATTTCACAGCACAGTCCATGGCCTGGCATGTGCTCAGGTGCTCTCTTTATGTTAAAAAATGTTTGTCAAATAAGTAATGCTGGCAGGAGAGACTGCAATTTAGACACCTGTACCTCGATTTGGGATTCATTTTTCTCACTCAAGATTTGGCAACTATATGTCTTCCTTAAGGTTAGGCTGTGAAAATACACTCTGACTCACAAACATAATTCAAAACACCACAAGGGGTAAATAACTATTTCCATAACTAATGAGTATTAAATATCTTGATTTTGAGTTGTTTTACATGCTTTGCCTGTATAATGAGATCTAAGTATTTACACAGGATTTGTGCATTATTGTGAGAATAAATCATCAGAACAAAAAACTTTCTCCCTGCATCTAGACTCTCCCTGCTGTCAGCCTACGTTCAACCCTACCACCTACATATCTTTCTAAAAATCAAAACTGATTGCCTATTTACTTCTGTCCCTAGCAATACAGCAAATTAGGTGCTCAAAGAAATCATTTCTGAGGCAGCACATGTGAAAACATTGGTGAAAAATTTTTTTAAAATATCTTAAAAAAAATTTTTATTTTATATTGGAGTATAGGTGATTTACAATGTTGTGTTAGCTTCAGGTGTACAGTCAAGTGATTTAGTTATATACCTACATATATCTATTCTTTTTCAGATTCTTTTCCCACATAGGTTATTAAAGAGTATTGAGTAGAGTTCCCTGGGCTATACAGTAGGTCCTTGTTGATTATATATTTTATACATAGCAGTGTGTACATGTTAATCTCAACCTCCTAATTTATCCCTCCCTCCCCCACCTTTTCCCTTTGGTAACCATAAGTTTGTTTTCTAAGTCTGTGCGTCTGTTTCTGTTTTGTAAATAAGTTCACTTGTATCATGCAACTTAAATGTCCATTGAAAGACGAATGGATAAAGAAGATGTGGTACATATATACAATGGAATATTACTCAGTAATAAAAAGAATGAAATAATGCTATTTACAGCAACATGGATAGAGCTAGAGATTATCATACTAAGTGAGGTAAATCAGACAGAGAAAGGCAAATATCATATGATATCACTTATATGTGGAATCCAAAGAATATGTTTTTTAATGCATGGCTCACCTGGCAATAGAGTAAGGGAATACTTTAGAGGCTGGACACACACACACACACACACACACACACACACACACACACACACACAAAACCCTCAGCAATCAAGGGTAAGTAAGAGCTGGGGATAGTCTACTAATTCCAGGCACCCTAAAGCATGGCTTCTAAAGGGCTAGGTGGGGGGCGGGGAAACAAAGCATGGATCCACAGTTTTGAAAGATATCCATTCATACAGTAGGAGCTTCTGAATGGCAACATAATCAGCAAATGAACTAGGAAAAACAAATAAATAAACCTGACATATAGAGTGAGCCAGTAGGCAAAAAATGCCTTTCTTGGCAATTGGTAAAGGAGGGAAAGCTCCCTTAAGAATTCCTAACCACAAAACCTGAATTGGGATCTTGAATTCATGTACTTGTATGGACTAAAACACCTCAAAGCTGATATTTTAGTTGAAAGTGATACAGAGTTGATAGAGTCTTTTGTACTTTCAACCTAGGCCACAAAGAATTCCCGAAGATAAAATTCTAAAGGATGAGCTCACAGTACAAATTTACCACTGAGTGACTGTCAGCAGAAACTACACACTGCAGAAGACCTGAAAAGATTATCAACTATACAAGCATGGAAATATCAGGTCCATAAGTATGATTTAAATGTTTTAAGAAGTAAAAAAGAAAAATTAATGTATGCCAAAGAAACAAGAAATTTCAAAAACTGATCAGGCAGTTCTGAAAAATAAAAACTACTTCTAAAAATGAAAGACGTAATAATTAAAAATAAAAATTTAATTTATGAGTTAAGCAGCAAAGAAGATGTGGCTGAAGAAAGACTTAGCCACCTGGAAAATGGATCTATATAAATTAGGTAGAACACAGCAAAGAGACAAAGGGGTAAAAAATTATGAAAGACAATATAAAAGACATAGAAGGTAAACAGAAAACATACAGTAGCCTTCTAATCAGAGTTCCAGGAAGTGACAGCACAGTGAGGGAGGGAAGGCAATATTTTGAAAACAAAATGAATAAGAACTTTCCTGAATTGAAAAAAAAAACATAATGTTTTAGGAATCCCAGTGAATTCTAAGTAGAACAAATAAAACCAAATTCATCCCTAGGCACATTGTAGCAAAACACCAAGGTAAGGGGGAGACTTTAAAAGCAGTCCAACAGAAAAGATAGATTATAGTAGGAATGACAGTTAGACTCAAAAGCAACAACGGAAGCCAAAGGACAGAGAATGATATATATCTTCAAATTGCTATGAGAAATGAAATAATTGACTATCTAAAATTGCACACAAGGTATAAATATCTTTCAAAAACAAGGATGAAATAAAAATGTTTTCAGAAATACAAAAACTGAGATTCTCACTAAAAACACTAGGGCTTCCCTGGTGGCACAGTGGTTGAGAGTCTGCCTGCTGATGCAGGGGACGTGGGTTCGTGGCCCGGTATGGAAGGATCCCACATGCCGCGGAGCGGCTGGGCCCGTGAGCCGTAGCGGCTGAGCCTGTGCGTCTGGAGCCTGTGCTCCGCAACAGGAGAGGCCACAGCAGTGAGAGGCCCGAACACTTCTAAAGGATGTCCTTTAAGAAAGAGTAAAGTTATCTCAGAAGAAAGTTCTAATAACAAGAAAAAGAACCAAAGAAAGTAGACCAAAGAAGGTAGAAAAGATGTGGGTTAATACAAATATTGGTCATTAAAATAATAACACTAAGATTTAATTTTAGGGATTAATAAATAATTATTGATAAATTCTGGAGCATCCTCCCCACACAATTATGGTGGGGAATGGATAGAGTGCCATTTGGGAAAAAGGTAAAAATACTGATTGACTTTACTTTTTGTTAAGTTAAATATGCATGTTATAATGTCAAAATTTGTAGGATATAGCTAAAGCAGTTCTTCCAGGGATATTTAACCTGACATGCTTGTGTTAACAAATAACAAATTATTAAGAGTTATTTAAAAATGCAAATAAAATCAAAGCAGAAGGAAAAAATAATAAAGATAGGAAAAGAAATTAATAAAACAGAAAAAAAAATAGGGGATGAATGAAGTCCAAAATCGCTTCATTTAGAAGAATAATAAAATTGATAATCTGGCAAGACTAATAAAAGGTGGGGGGCTTCCCTGGTGGCGCAGTGGTTGAGAGTCCGCCTGCCGATGCAGGGGACGCGGGTTCGTGCCCCAGTCCGGGAAGATCCCACATGCCGCGGAGTGGCTGGCCCGTGACCCATGGCTGCTGAGCCTGCGCGTCCGGAGCCTGTGCTCTGCAACGGGAGAGGCCACGGCAGTGAGAGGCCCGCATAGCGCAAAAAAAAAAAAAAAAAAAAAAAAAGGTGGGGAGAAGATGACACAAATTAATAATAGGAATGAAAAGAGGACAGAATTACAGATGCAGCAGAGATTAAAGAAGTGATAATATTTTATGTCAATAAATTTGTAAACTGAGATGAAAAGGACAAGTGTCTAGAATAATACAAACTACCAAGACAGACTTAAGAAGAAACAGAAATCCTGAATGACAATACAGCCATTAAAATAATTAAGTCAGAAATTTAAAACCTTCCCACTTGGTCTAAATGGCTTAACACTTGAGTTCTACTAACGTTCAAGAAACAGAAAAGTTCACACTCACATAAAATCTACCAAGAGTACAGAAATGAGATAAGACTAGAACAAGAAATGAAAACTTTAGGTGATCCTCATCATTAACTTAAATGTCAAAATCTTAACATATTGGTAAACTAACTCATTAAATACATAAAAAATATAACACATCATGACCAAGTTGAACATTTTTTCTAGGAATGTAAGGTTCATTGATCATATCACTGAGAGATTAAGGAGAAAACAATTAACTACCACTATAGAAGAAAATAAAAAAGGCTTAATAAAGTGCAGCAACCATTCAGAATAAAAACTCTTAGCAAACTAAGCATATAAGGGAAGCAGCTAACCTGTTAAAAACATACAGAAAATGTTATACTCAATTGTGAAATAGTTAAAAGCATGGCCTTAAGGGAATAAGCATAAGAAAAGGTCATGCACTATCAGCATTTCTATTCAATATCAAACTGAAGGTTCTAGTTTATATACTGTAATAAGAAAAAGAAATAAAATGTGCCAGCATTAGAAGACACAAAAATCATTATATGTAGACTATATAGTCTTATACATAAAAATCCCTAAAGAATCTAAAAATTATTCAAATTTAAAAGTTTAATGAAGTTTCATTTATTTCCTTTTCATCACTATGTAATAATTAATTCTTGTCATTGTTCTTTTTGATGCTTTAATTGACCCAAATGCCTGTGGAAACTTGTTGAGGCCAGCTCCTGTGTTCTTTTGACATGATCCTGATTACTCTTTGAGGGCTTCCTTGCCTTCTGGGCCAAAAAGATAATCCAGGCTCACCTTGGTCCTTCCCTGCTCCAGATCTGGAATTAGCTATTTCTATAAGAAGTCCTGTTTCCTTTTAGTCAGTAATGATACTTAGAAACCAAGATCTGTGTGCTGAGTGTGCTTATTGTTAATTGTGTGTCATTTCCTAGGTCCTTTTAATGTACAGAGCTAGGAAATATATGATTTAAAGAATAAATTCATCTGATAGAACCAATTCAAATTTAATATCACAGAAGCTTTTTAATCTTATTTTATTATATATGTATACATATATCTCTTATCTCTTACAGTAAAACATTGTGGTTTATAATTATATTAGTATATTTACTTACCTATTTTATCCTACAATATTTTTTCATAATTATAATACAAACACTATACTAACAATAAACCTACTAAGTAGAGTTTTAAGATTTCTTTGCAGTTCTTTTTTTCCTTAGAATACATCCCATGAAAATATATATTCTGAGTACTATGTTTAAAAATACTGTGAATTCATTATTTGTTCTGTGGTTATGTTATCTATTTGATATACAGTTAGGATTCTTTTCTTTTTGTTTCCATTCAATTTTAAGATTTGATATGTTTTCATCCTTTATGATTTTAATTTTACCTTTATTAGGTAAAATATTATATATTTCAAAAGTCAAAACTATATAAATAGGTATACTCCAATCCCTATCACCTTCAACCCAATTACCACTCACCCCATCTTATCAATCACTTTAATTACCTTTTGGTTTATAATTCCTGTATTTCTTTTTGAAAAATTAAGCAATACACACCCATACCTACATACATACACACATATATAGATTTATTTCCCTTTCTTTCTTAAACAAAAGGTGGCATACAATACATACTCTTTTGTACCTTGCTTTTTCACTTAACAATTATTCTGGCTATCACACCATAACAGTTTATAGAAATATTACTCATGATACTTTACAGCTTCATAGTACTTACTCAGTTGTATGGATATGCCATGGTTATTCAACCAGTCTTTGTAATTGAACATTTGGGTTTCCAATATTTTGCCATTACAAAGAAAACTACAACAAATAACTATCTTTATGTTACTTGATATTTATAGAGGTGTTTCATCAAGGTAAATTTTTAGAAGTGGGATTGTTAGGCCAAAGGGTAAACAGGTATGCAGATTTGTTAGATACCATGAAATTCCCCAAAATGGAGGCTGTAACCATTCTGCATTCTCACTAGCAATGAATGAGAATGCTTTTTTTCCTAGACTCTCCAATAGAGTGTATTTTTTTTTTTTTAATTTTTAAATTATTTTATTTTATTTTAGGCTGCATTGGGTCTTTGTTGCTGTGTGGGGGCTTTCTCTAGTTGCAGTGACTTCTTGTGGAGCACGGGCTCCAGGCACGTGGGCTTCAGTAGTTGTGGTACACGGGCTCAGTAGTTGCGGCTGGCAGGCTCTAGAGTGCAGGCTCAGCAGTTGTGGCGCACGGGCTTAGTTGCTCCGCGGCATGTGGGATCCTCCCGGACCAGGGCTCGAACCCATGTCCCCTGCATTGGCAGGCAGACTCTCAACCACCGCGCCACCAGGGAAGCCCCTAGAGTGTATTTTTAAGAGCAAGGCTGCATTTCTAAACACCAGCAATCAATAATTTAAACTGTAAATTTTTAAAGTTATCATTTACAAAATCAACAACAAAAATATATAATATATGGTAGGGGAAAAAACAAGGATTTTGTGAGATTTTTAGGTAAACAAAGTATTAAACTTTACTGAAAGACTTTAAAGAAGATATAAATAAATTGAGAGACAAGACATATTCATGGATCGAAAGACTTACTATTGTAAATATGTCAATGATCCTATAATTTAGCTACATGTTCAGTAAAGATTTTTTTTTTAAATCTCAATAGGATTTGTCAAGGACCTTGATGAATTTATTCTAAACTGTATACAGAAGAGCAAACAGCCAAGAAAGAGAGGCTAAGACAGGCTTAAAGAAGAACTAGGTTTGGGGACTTGCTCTATCAAGAAACAAGACTTAGTCGTTATGTAATTTAATATTTAATCATGGAGATAGAAAAATACACCAATGGAAAAGAACAGAGATCCCATACACAGACCTATACATATACAGAAACCTGATATATGACAGAGCTGGCATTGCAGATCTGTAAGTATGGATTATTTAAAAATGCTTCCAGAACAACTGATCACCCAGAGGAAAAAACTGAAAGTAGATTTCACCATTAAAAAAACTCTCAAATAAATCAAGAACTTAAAAGTGAAAGACAAAAGGTTAACATATTTAGGCAAAAGATATAGGATAATACTTTGAAGATCATAAGGTAGGAAAGGTGTCTTAGATAAAACATAAAAAAACATAAACCGGGCTTCCCTGGTGGCACAGTGGTTGAGAGTCTGCCTGCCGATGCAGGGGACACGGGTTCGTGTCCCGATACGGGAAGATCCCACATGCCGTGGAGCAGCTAGGCCCGTGAGCCATGGCCGCTGAGCCTGCGTGTCCAGAGCCTGTGCTCCGCAATGGGAGAGGCCACAACAGTGAGAGGCCCACGTACCACAAAAATTAAAAAAATTAAAAAAACATAAACAATAATGAAAAAATTAATGTTTGACTTAAAATCAAGAATGCTCATCAAAAGATCTTAAAGGTAATAAAAATCCAAGTCACAAACTAGATGATAACCACCAAAGGATAGTATCTAGAATAAATGGAAGACTCCTACAAATCAATAAGTAAAAACCAAACAACCTTATTTAAAATAGGCAGAAAAATTTGTATTTCACAGAAGAAATACAAACAACCAATGAACATATGAAAAGAGGCTCAATCTCACTAGTATGTAGAAAAAATGCAAATTAAAATTCTAGTGAGAGAATATTTTATATACAAAAAAAGGGGCAAAGATTAAAAAGTCTGATAATACCAAGTAAGGATCTGAGGAAAGAACTCATATACTGGTGGGAGTATAAATTGGTAGATTCATTGTGGAAAAAGTGAACATGCACATACACGATGACCCCATGATTTCTCTCCGAGAGAAACTCTCATACACATGCCTCCAGTAAACAAGTACAAGAATAATTTAAACAGTACTATTCATAATAATAAAAACTTGAAATAACTTAAATATCCATGATGGTAAATGGATAATTAAATTTGGTATAATCATTTAATAACTATTAGATAGCTGTGAAAATCAATGATCCATAGGTCCACAAATCAACATGGATAATCAAAAGCAATGTGGAGCAAGTAAGAAAATCTCAGAAGAAATGCATTCAGTATGATTCTATTATACACGTTATATAAAAGCAGGCAAGACCAAACAATATATTTTTAGGGATATTTACACATGTGGTAAAACTTTAAGTAAAAGCAAGAAAATTATTAATACAATATTAAAATGGTAATTTCCCCTGATGGGGAGAGAGGGGATATGATCGGTAAAGGAGACAGAGAGATTCTAAGAGGAAAATCATCCATCTCTTATTAGAATTATCAGTGTTATTTTATTACTGTTTTCATTTAAAATAGACATATACGTTATATTCCCTCTTTGGTAGGTAAGATTCATTTCACAATTTCAAAAAGTCTAACGGAAGGAAAGAAAAGATGATTTTCTTAGTCCTTTACCTAAAAGCTTCTAGTGGCTTCCTGTTGTCTAGGGGATAAAATCCAACTTCCTACCAAGAAAAACTACAGGCTCTTCCCCATCAGGGCTCCAACTAACTTTGCAGCTTCGCCTCCCTCCATCTTCCCCCTAATCACCACCCCCATGACTTACCTGTATTCTAGTGACACCTGAATTATCAGATCCCCAAGCACACACCTAAGCTATGCACCTGCAGCTCCCTCTCCTGACATTCACTCTTCCTGTCTCAATTTAGCCAATTCCTGTTTTCAAACTAGGCAAATGCCAGATCCTTAGTAGAGTCTTCCCTGAAAAATTCTGATGCGTATTTTCTTCTGTGCTTTCACAAGGTATATTTCAATTTATCTGCTTATATGTCCCTCCTTGCTTGCCTGTGAGATCTTTGTAGGCAGGGACTATGTTTTCAATTCAGTTCAACCAACATTTCCTGTGTGTTAATTTTATGACTGTGCTGGACATTGAATTTATCAGGAATAGGCTGTATTTTCTACCCTCAAAGAATTTGCAATTTAGTTATACTCATGTCGATATTCTTTATGCTGATTGCAGTGCCTGGTATATTGCAGATTATTCAATTATGTCTGATGAATCAATGAATGAATCACTCAGTGAATGAACACACTAAGGGACAAACAGAACTACTCTTTTCCTATTTAAATAAACAAACAAATCTTTTGGCAATGAATCATGCTTTCAGTGGTTTTACAAATCCATGACTTTTTAAGGCTGTAAATTGTATATATCTGTCAAAAACTAAAGTTTATCTAAGGAAAAAAATACCAAAAGTGTATCTTAAAGGAGATTATTAATTATTAATTATTCTGATGGAATTTCCAGAACCAACCAATTAAAAGTTAGACCCACTATACAACACAATACCAAGCAAAAATACAAGTTGTGTGTGGAACTGGAAAATATCAGTGAAAGTATTCCTTTTTGGTCTCTCCCAAGTAAACCTCTGTTTGTAAACATGTTAACTTGCTGTTCGCTTTCTTTAAAAGGAAAAAAATTCCCAAGGAAAAGTCCAAATCAAGCATTTCTTTAAAGTTTTAAAATTCCTAAGCAGCTTTAGGCACCCAGTCAGTCTTCAGATCTGTCACTTATGAATAGTATATGCCAAAGAATACTGAAAATGATGCATCTCTCAGATACTAGCTTTCAACAAACCAAACACAGAAAAGCAAGTAAGGATCATCTGTATGATGTGGCTATGCTATCTGAATGCTTCCTTCTCCCTTCCTTGGCCTCTATTCTTTGGTGGACAAATGTATTATCATTCTCAACAGACATCTTATTCTGACCCTCCGGGGTGGTTCTCGCTAGTCTCACTGTGGTAGACAGAATAATGACACCTCCAGCAATGTCCATGTCCTATCCCCAGAATCTGTGATATGTTACATTACATGGTAAAGGGATTTGGCAGATTGATTAAATTAAGGGTCTTGAGATGGAGAGATTATCTTGGATTCTCTGAGTGGCCTAATGTAATCACAGGGTCCTTTTAAGAGAGAGGCAGGAGGATCTGAGTTATTAGTAGTAGATGTGACAATGGAATCAAGATAAGAAGGTGTCATAAGCCAAGGAATGCAAGTGGCCTCTGCAAGCTGATAAAGGTAAGGAAACAGATTCTTCCTTCAGAGCCTCCAGGAGGAACCAGCCCTGCTGACTTTCACCCAATAAGCCCACGAAGACTCATTTTGGGCTTCTGACCTCCAGAAATGTAAGATAATAAATTTGTATTGTTTGATTTGCCACCAAATTTGTGGTAAATGTTACAACAGCAATAGAAAAGGAATCCACTCACTGATTAGACTGTATCCCTGCATACATTCTCTTGCCCTAACATTTTCCTTGGCCCCACATAATACCCAATTCTCTCATTTCTGAAACTATCATCATGTCTTACTGGTTATCCCCTTGTGCTCTGGTATGATCTGTATGAACCTGATACTTGTTTGTTGCCTGTAGCAGACACTGTGGATTAATTACCCTGAAACTACTTCCAATTCACTCTCCCTTGCTGCCTCACACTGCAGTGGCTAGAAAGTCAAACACTCTTTCCCAGCCTTTCTTGCAAAGAGGGATGACAGTATAACCCAGTTCTGAAAAGTGATGCATATGGATGTCTGCTGGGAGAAAGAGAAAATTTGAGGAAAACTTTTGCTTTTTTGATGAAAAGGAAAGGTGGGACCAGTGTGACCGTTTCCCTTTCTTCCTACCTTGAATATGAGTGTGATGGTTAGAGCTGCAGTGGCTGTCTTGCTGTCGTGAGCAAAAGGCAAAGAGAACCACAAAGACATGGGCTCTGATACTGCTGAGTCATGGAGCCGAAGTCAATAGTTGCCTATGTCTGAAAACTTCTGGTTTTATGAGAATAATAGCTCCTTCTTTTTTAAGCCACTGTAGTATGGTTGGTGTTACTTGCAGCTTGAAAGCACTCCTAATGTATTACTTTTCTCTGGTAGCCCCCATTGTATAGCAATACCATAAGCAGCCAGATCACTGAGGCTTTGGAAAGTATAACAGAAACCTCTCTAGCACATAGTTTTGTGCACTGGTATATATAGAAAGGAAAGAAAGAAAAGAAAGGAAGGGAGGAAGGGGGGTGGGGGAAGGAGGGAGAGGGGAAGGGAGAAAAGGAAAGGGAGAAAAGAAGGGAGGGAGGGAGAAAAGGAAAGAGAGGAAGAAAGGAAGGGAGGAAGGTAGAAGGGAGGAAGGAAGGAAGGAAGGGAGAGAGGGAGAAAGGGAGGGAGGGAGAGGGGGAGGGAGAAAAGGAAAGGGAAGAAGGAAAGAAGAGGGAGATAGGGAAGGGAGACAGAGAGGGAGGGAAGGAGGAAAGGAAGGAAGGAATGCAAAATGAAACTTCAGTCATTACTATGAAACTACAAATTGAAAAAGAAATGCTGAAGAATAGATGTATCCACCTTCATTGGCTCAACCTTGCAGAATTACATGTTATAAACACACATTGAAGAACTTGCAATGACAGTCAAATTGAGACTTCCAAGCTCCCAATCACTCCTTCTAACATCAATGTACTGAGTGTCTCTAAGTCTCTCCATCACCATTCTGCAAACCCAAAACCAAATTAACTCAAAATATTACTAAAGGAGGCTTAATTTGCCAGTTCCAAATATAGTACTCCAGTGTGCTGGAGACTACACATAACATAAAATTCCCAGAGTAATAATAAAAATTATAGTGAACTGTCTAGAGGAAATCAGTGCCAAAGAAGACAGAAGATTATTCTGGGAATTAAACTATACCAACTTTCTAAAATTTTCACCTTGGTGCTCATACCATTAATTGTCTTACAAAATTTGACACTTGTTACAGTTCCTTGGTAAATCTTTTACGGCAAAGTCAGAGATCTAAAATGGGCTTTTTCATTAGAACATTCCATTTATAATGACTATTACTGTAGTGCCCCAGTGCACCGAAACATTCAGAGGCTGAAGTCAACAACCTATGTGGATGACCTACTCAATGGCAGGCACAGAGCTAGAAATGGAGACAGAGAGAAATTATAATTCTTATCCTTGTGAAGCTTAGTTTCTGGTTAAGTAATAGACATTAACAAGTAAATATATGTTATGAGTTGTAAAAGGGAAATTACAAGTTATTTGAGTGGAATGAGGGAATGGATAAAAAAAAACTCCTTTTAACTGACTGATTGATTGATTGATTGAAGACCAGAGCAAGGGTGGTAAACAAGAAAAAGACTCCTTGACATTTGATAGGTCAACATATCAGGACTGTTTCAAGTAAAGAAAATAAAAGAATAGATGGAAATGATGAGGCAGTGGGAGGACTTTAATACACAAATTACTCAAATCCCTCCACAAATACCAAAAATGTCTTTGGAGACATGATTGGTACTAGCTGTGAACTCGTTCTCCAAAGTCATTCAAAACATGAAGGATTAAATGAGGATCCAGCCAGATACTGTTGTATGAACACTACTTGGAATAGCTGGAAGACTGAGAAGGTTGGTCACAGGACAAGTACAGTTCAGGGAAGTTCAATATCACTGAGCACACGTTTGGCACATCCAGCGGCTGCTGTTCATTGTGCAGGTCTACTGGTTTGCGGGAATACTGCAAGGGGGAGCACTGGGATTAGTTATATGGTTTCACAGAACACTGAAAGAGATGGAGACTAACAGTTATTGAACAGATACTGTGTGGTCCTTACACGTTAACTCATTTAATCCTTCCAACAACCCTGTGAGATACCAATTAGTAATCCCATTCTACTAGACTTAGAATATGGATTTCAAACATACTTAGATTTGGGTCCTGGCTCTACCATGTATTATTTATCTATGATAACATAAATTTAAAATGTGACTGAATGAAGAAATGAAGTAACCCTCCCAAAGCAAAGTCAAAGTAGGATTAAAATTGGCAGTTCCTCAATTTACAGGCAGTGGTCTAACCCCTTGAATTACAATGCCCTCAGTGGTGAATTCTCTGGTCTATTCTAAACTGTCATTAGACATATTCAAACTTCAGCGTCTACCTTCACATGTTTTGGTGTCATTTCTCCATTCAGTATTCTCTGTGGCACCTAACAGTGGAAAATATATCTTGAAATAACTGTTGTAAGAGAGTAAATTGGTGCATTCTATTTTGGGGGGTGGGAGTGGAGGAGGCAATTCGGCAATTCTTATCAAAATTTCAAATGCACATACCCTTTATATAACAATCTCACTGCTAAGAATTTAATTTACTGCTCTACAATAAAAGTATGTCCTGCCATAAAAGTAAGGATGTATATAGCATACATCCACAAATACACACATATACACACAAAAGGCTAATAACAGGAGACAGAGTAATGTAGTGAATAAGAGTATGGCCTTAGGAGCTAAACCTCATGAATTCAAATGATGCTTCTTTCTGCTTCTACCATTTTCTAATGTGACATCAGGCCTCTTGGATCTCTATTCCTCAGTTTTTTTATCTATAAAGTTAGGACATGAAGAGTACCTACTGGGACTTCCCTGGTGGCGCAGTGGTTAAGAGTCCGCCTGCCAATGCACGGGACCCAGGTTTGATCCCTCGTCCGGGAAGATCCCACATGCCGCAGAGCAACTAAGCCTGTGTGCCATAACTACTGAGCCTGCACTCTAAAGCCCGCGTGCCACAACTACTGAACCCGTGAGCCACAACTACCGAGCCCGTATGCTGCAACTACTGAAGTCTGTGCACCTAGAGACAGTGCTCCGCAACAATAGAAGCCACCGCAATGAGAAGCCCACACATTGCAACGAAGAGTAACCCCCGCTCACCGCAACTAGAGAAAGCCCGTGCGCAGCAATGAAGACCCAATGCAGCCAAAAAAAAAAAAAAAAAAAAAGGATAGTACCTACCTCATAGACTTGTTGAAAGGATTAAATCAACTATACATGTAAAGGGCTTAGGCCAACAAGTATAAAGTACTGTACAAATGTTAGCTGCTATTATTATGATTTTCAGTCAAATACTGTACTAGCAAAATAATCTGAAAATAACCAAAACATCTGCCAAGAATAGGATGGTTGGATTCATGAGATGGAATCCATATAAGAGAAAATGATATTACCACTGAAGGCACTGAAATCTATCTGTATCAGCTGCTTGTCCAGAAGAGAAAGAATACACATGCATCAGGCAAAGAATTCTATCTGGGGCTCTGTGGAGTTTTTTCCCCCTCAGTTGCCTCTTAGCCATTTATTGAATTAGTACTGCTATGGTCAGTGCTTCAGGATGAGCGGAAATGTGAGACAATACAAAGGTTAAAGTCATGTGTATCTGCACACGGACATAACATCTTTACAGACCCACATAGGTCCTTCCTACCTGCTGCTTCACTTCTTCAAGTCGCAGCTATCATGGGAAGAAAACACTTGAACTACCTTCTTCTCATCCCTGCTTTCAACAGACTTTCCACAAAAGCTGCCAAAATAATTGGGCAGAATGCAGGTTTTCCTGCCTGGACCTACAGTGTTAGGCTCTTTGCTGTAAATTCTCTCTTTCACACTCCTTGCCTGACAGGTAAATAGCATGAATGCTCCCTTAATGGATTATTCTGAGCACTGGTTTTAACTACAGTTACTCATATGATTCAAGAAAACGGGAGTGTTTCTAAACCACATTTAACCATCCGTATGGAAATTTTGAAAATAGAACAAAGGGGCAAACCAGTAGATGAGAATATAACTTAGTTGCAGGCTAGGTTATAAAAAATATGTGTCATCACTGAATTCAAGTCATACCTTCAGCATATGTGAGACGAGGAAGGTTTGAAGACCTAGGATGGATTGTGGGTGAGGAGTAGAGAAAGGAAGGGGAACCAAGGCATGTTCCTGACTAACAAATGCCTGGCACTATACATACCTTAAGTACTCAGACCAATCCTATGAACTAAGAGTCATCATCTCCACACTGTAGATGAAAATACTGAGGCTTGGAGAGCTTAAAAGACTTGCTCGAGGTTATTTAGCAGGAACGTGACAGAGCTTAGATTTAAAAACCAAGTTGGCTGGTTCTAAAACCCGTGCTCGCACTTCTAAAGCCCAACATTTTGGGGTAGGACACTATATTTCAATAATAGTTAAGGCTAAGGGAAAACGTAGGAATAGATAGAAGGTCTATAAAAAACTCTTAATGGTGCTCTTTGACCAAGAGAAACACTGTGAGGAGACAGATCGGAAAGTCCTGGATCCAAGCTGCCCCGGAAAGAGGCAAATGCTAACAGCCAAGGCCCAAAGTCATTAATGTACTTCTTTGTGGGCCAAAATGAAATGATAATACATTGGTAACCTGCAGCATTCTGGGAAGTCACTTGGAGGTTCTTGTTTATGGGGGCACAAGCCTTGAGACCAAGAATCTGACTCATCTTCCTAGAGGGACAGACTACTGGGAGAAGAGCATAGGAAGCCAGCTGCTAATCCAAACACTCCACAGGGTCTCACAGCGCTTGGTTCAGTCCTGCTTGAGCCTGGTGGGTGTTGTCCTGCTTCAGGGGCCCCCAAAAGACAGGGGACGTCCAGGATTTAGCCTGAGCAGTAGCAAAGAGCCCTGGCTGTCCTCCTGATTGGACAGGAAAACAGCCAAGCTCTGAGCTTTAGGTGGTATGACCCCTACTTCCCACCACTTAGGCTAATGTGAAAAATAAAGTCCAACACTCTCCATGTCCCTCTTCCTCTTCCTGGTTCAAGGACACCTCCCTCATCTCACTGCCGGCTGCACCCCTCTCCCCGGATGCCATCTTCTCAGTCCCCTGCCAAAACTAAGAGGTAGATCAATCCCTACTAAAATGCCAATTATAAAAGAAATATGATGCTAACAGTCCCAGGGATAGTTGGAATTTCAGTGGGGATTTATTGACAATTTAAGAAAAAAATCTAAAGAAACTAAAGGAAATGAATATCTAGTGGTAGAATTTCAGAAACTATGAAAAGCTGATGATATACACAAATTCTTACCTGCACACGTGGGCAGACATACACACATAAGAAAGATATAAAAGAAAGATCACACACATATATAATTTTTTTTAAGTATATCCATAAGCTACAAATCAAGAAGTACCGATGTATATTCTCACTTTGGAGAGATAAAGACTTCGGTGGCAATCACAGACATTCCTAAGGCTATTGCCTACCTCCAAATGTCGCGATGTACCCAATGTCCCTAGGGGTATCGCCCCAGGCCTCTGTGAGACAGCCAAGGCTCTGGGACCAAAGGCCAGTCTTTTGTCAGCATGCTTCTGTGTGTACACCAGGGCTGCATGTGCCTGATCCCTCTGCACCTAAGCTCTCACTTGCCCAAAGAAAGCCCCTAATTCCACAGTTTCTTAAATTCTCTCTATCCAACAAACCCTCCCAGTCTCTGCAAAGTCTGTTGACTATAAAGGGCCTGGGAGTGGCTGAGAGAAGGCTTGGCCTTGTTTTTACATGGCTCAGAAGGGTATGCTCTGAGATTCCTCAGGATCACTTCCAAAGGCCTGACCCAGAGCATGGTGCTTGGCTCACAGTAGGCCCTCACATTACATTTGTTTAGTGGCTCTGAACTGCTCGGCCAGGACAAGTCCAGCCTTTCATGTGGGCTCAGAAGTTGTCATCAGCTTCCAACATGAGCACTGATCCCAGCTATAGCGGCCAGTGCCTTTCCCTGCTCTCATTCTATTCCCAGGTGAAGAGGCAGACAGAAGTTGTCCAAAATGCTCCCAGTGTATTTCAAACCTAGCCCCCCACAGTACATCCCTGGATAAAACAGGCAGGGCCTGCAGAATTCTACGTGGGTTACACTATCTTATTTTATCCTTAACTTGACATCTTTCAACACAGGGGGTAAGGACTGATGTATGTGGCCGGGGGTGACACTCAGAGCACTCCATGTTCATCTCTTCATCTAGAGCGATTCAGAGGACTGGCTCCACATGTTGCTTATGTGAATTCTGTGACATAGTCAAAAAGGCTACGGGCTGGAGATCTGGAAGCTTCTGACCCTAGTCTAAATGCTGTGAAATGAACTCTAAAGCCACTGATGTTTAAAGTTGGAGGAAAGTTTAAAGGTGATATTGTTCCAATATCTACATTTTACAGATGAGGAAATCGTGATGAGGAGAACTGAGGTGAGAAAACCATGGTCATGAACTTGACCCCGTTGAGTCATAACTCACAGCCCAGTGCCCTTTCCACCACAGCATTAGAGTTCTTCATGGGTTGATACTCTGTGATACAGAAGAGGTGTTCCTGCTACTCACAAGAAAATGGATGCATCCATAGATGAATCTCACAGAATCTAAGTTAAAACACTGAGTCAGTCTCTCTCCCTCTCTCTCCTTCCAGAGCTGTTCCAGAACACCATGTGTGAGAGAAAACAACAGAATGGAAATTGCTCATATGGAGCGTGAGGAGGCTGCCCACCTCCCTCGCACAGCCCGTGTGCAAAGACAACCCCTCAGCTGTGCTGCAGACGCAAGGTAGCTCATGCTCACTGTTTATTTTGACAGCTGACAAGCCAGCTGGCATGGATCACTCCTCACTTCCAACAGAGATGCCACCAGGACACGTGTGACAGGCACCAGCTGCCGCTCAAGAAGATGGGTAGTGTTCTTGAGGGCCAGCAAGTGCAGCCCATGGCCCAAGCCCTGGATCCCATAGCCCTCCACAAACTTCCCAGCAGAGAGCAGAAGTGGGACTGGCTTCATGCTGGCCATTTGTGGGAAGGGGTAGAAGCACACTCATGCTGCCTGGGTTGTTGGGGCCATGACTGGAGCCTTAGAGTAATCTAAGATTACTCTAAGGCTCCCCGTGGGTCTGTGCTGTATTTGGCAGAAGAATGACAATCCTGGAGCAAGAGGAGCAAGGAGGAGAAGGAAGAGACAAAATGTTGTATCTGAAAAATGCTCTAGGCACCGCCAAAGGTGTGGGCCAAACACTAAGGGACCTGGCAGTCTCTGGAACAGGAGGGCCTCCCATCCTCTGACCTCAGCCAGGTCCACCTGGATTCACTGCAAAGAGAGAAGCAGTCCTTTGTAGAGCTGGGGAAAGGGGAAGGGCCTGGTCACCTCAACCCAGGACATAGGACACAAAAGAGGCTCTCAAGTGGCACACACCAAAGAACAGGAGAAGCCCCTCTGCTCACACTCAGCATGGTGTATAGAAGGGGTTCTCAACCTCACACCATTGACATTTTGGGATGGATCATTCTTCACTGTAAAAAGCTGTCCTGTGCATTGCAGGATGTTCAGCAGCATCCCTGGTTTCTCCCGACTGAACTCCAGTAGCAACCCCCTCTCCCCAGTTGTGGCAATCAAAAATATCTCCAGACATGTCCCCTGTCCCCTAGCACAGCTCCCAATTGAGAACCACTGGTGTCAAGGTCAAGAGCACAGACTCAGGCCCCAGACTGCCTGGGCTCTTAACCCCAACTCTGCCACTTACAAGATGGATAACTTTAGCCATGTCACTTGATCTTTGTGCTTCAGTGTCCTCAGCTGTAAAATAGGAGGATAATAACAGAACCCACTTTATCAGGTGGCTCCAATATTAACTTATTTCATATATGGAAAACACTCAGAATGGTGTCTAGCCTATAGTAAGCATTCCTCTCCTCCAGAGGAGCTCAGGAAATATTCCATTCTTCCAGAATCCCTACCAGCAGGGCTCCACCTTTAGAGCCTACCAGTGAGAGTCATCTTGTGCAAATTTGGAAACAGAAGAGAAGGAGAAGCCATTTTCCCCTCTAGGAATAGCAAACAGAGCCACGTACAAGAACAGACTTGAAATTTGCCTCAGATTCCAGACTTTCTCCTGCAAAGTCCCTGCTTTGGTGCACTAAATGACTGAGGTCATCTGTGACTCTTTCTTTTGATTTCTGGACCCTCTTAATTTTTGGAAAGCCAGATGCAGTTTTCCCTGAGCCTTTCTCCACTTGCCTGTTCAATGGTTCTATAAGGCATAATTGCCTGTACGAAATCCCCTCCTTCTTAAAGTACCTAGAGTGGGTGGGTCCTGTTTTCCAGACCAGACTCTAACTATGAACCCATTAACTTGATCAAGTTACTAAAATCCTACTATCAGAAGTGTTCCTGGGAATAGTGATGCACTGATATGCATGTATGGATGGATGTATGGATGTATGGATGTATGGATGTATGGATGATGTATTTATGCGTGTATCTATATAGAACCTTTATTTGCAAAGAAAATCCCAAAGTACAAAACAGGTAAAAGTGGAGCTTCTCAAGATAGATAGGTGTCGGGTGAAGGGCGTGCCCATGTGGCTTACCACTTGCTCATACTTCTTCCCTACACCTGCAGAATCCTAAGCCTCTGAAACACCTTGTTTGCAAATCCCTGCACTAAGAGAAGAATCCTAAAATACACACCAGTTCCATGCATACAAAGTGCTAAACTGGAAGTCTGGAGGAAGTACTCCCAGAGCCAGAGAAGGTAGCAAACAACTGTTGATTGATCGCTCTAGAGAAGCAGGTTTGTAAGGTGCACTGTGCCCGGCCCTGGGGAGAGAAAGGGCTCAGTAAGAATCAGGGTCTCTGTTCTCAAGATTTTCATAGTCAAATGGCAGACGAAAACAGAAGCAAGGCCCAGAAGACACAGAAAATAAGGTGACACATCTTGGTGAGAGGCGCATGGCATTGGGTGGCCTATAAGTGTCTTTGGTCCTATGAGCAAGGCCTCAAAGAGCAGACGCCGGGCTATGCACCACAAAGTGCTCTCCCTGATTCACAGATATGATAGGTAGCCCACTCACAAAGCGTCTAGAATATAAAGCTTCCCAAGCAGGGGAGGGGGCCAAAGACCTGGCATCCCATCTATCTGGTGAATAATGCACTGAACTGCTTCCAGCCTGCTGTTTCTGGTCCAGTTGCCCTCACCAATTAGGAGGGAGTTGCTGTATGATCATTATTTTTCTAATTGATTTTGGTAATGCTTTCATCTGGTGAGTTTGGTTTGGGTGGGACAGATATCTTGTCCCCATACTTCACTTTTCATTTGCTATGACTTTCATAAAACTCTAGCTATTCACAGGAAACTGGGCAAATCTTTTAAGATTTTTAAAAAATTGTTTTGACGTACCCGCCAAGAGACTGATCTTTCTTTCCAGCACTGATTTCCACAGTCAGATTTTTATGGTTGAGAATTCTCATTAAAAATTATTAATTTTGGCAGAAGTCGGAAAGGTGACAGTAGAGAGGGAAGTACTAGAAGCACTGAGATTTTTTTTGCTTCCATTTGAAGAAAGCCTGCCTGTAAAGCAAACATCATGGGGAGAACAAAGAAAAAGTTTTAAAGTACAACAAAAACCCTTCTAACACTGTTTGTGTCATTCAAAGCAATTTCATAAGTATAGGGGCTAAACCACTGTCCCATTACCTGTTCATACGTACTCTAATATTAGGCTGTAAACCCCTTAAGTATGAACAATGCTTTCTACAACTCCAATCTTTCCACAGCAGTCGCTGCAATGTCTGCCAGATATGAGCATTGAAAAATACCCGTAAATAAATGAATCAGTGAGTTACTAATAATTATTAGAAGAGTGTAGATAAAAGTAGTCAATGCACATTATGGAGATCAAAAGCAGGGCCTAGAAATCTAGGCAAACTAGATCCTTTTTGATAATTATTGTATTTATTCTTTCACCTGTGTCATGAGCAAAAAGGAAAAAAAGGTTGATGATCATTCCCAACTCTCCTCCAATAATTCTCCAAAGGAACTGAACATATAAACCCTTCTTGATGCTATTATTTATATATTTATACAATTTCTTGAGGACATTGAGATTCCTGTTTCTTTAACTACTATGTAAAAACATTCTTCCTTACATTTTTGTGGAGACTATCATGTCCCTTTATGATCTGTCAGGAAATGGGGGCACCTGGTGGGCCCCAGCCACCATTTCTCTTGAACTTTGTTTTCTTCTAATCCTTTTCACATGTTGGAACTTCACCTCTCCCTGGTTTCTTGTACAGGAATAGAGCAAAACTGTGACTATCTTTGGGAACCTTTAGCTCTCTGTGGCAGCTGGGATCACAGTGTGGTGATGCCTGTGAACTGATTTATAATCTCTGGTGGCCCATGATGTCCCATGTCCCCAATTCTCCAAACACCAGAGCACACACTTCTCAGAGGATGAGCTAGTACAGACTTTAAGATACCCTACAAGTTTAAGAATCACTTCCATAGCAAACTCCATTTCTTCCTTATATATTTTCTCTTTTGATGATTGTTGTGACATTTATTCCCAATATCAAAGGAAGCAGTAACAATTATGTTAAGAGTCAAAGCACACTTTCTCATTATATAATAAATTTTCTGTCCTTAGAAATTCATTGTTTCTATATGATTGCTGCATTTAAATACATTAAATAGGAATAAGATGCCTACTCTGTATACAAATTTAGACCATTTATAACAGGTATGTAAGGCCTGACATATAGCAGGTCCTCAATAAATGTTCATTTGGCTTCTCTATCCAACAGAGAACATAGGCAGGCTCGAGACCTACTATTACTAGCTTATTATTTTGTGGGTATGAAGTATTAGGCCACCTTTACCTTCACTTTTCTAGTCAGTGCTTGATCTCTTGGTGGCAAATGTCTTGTGTGAGGACAAAAAAGACTCCAAGGATTAGTATAGTCACAGGCAGGCCAGATAGATAGATGCAAACCTGGATGACTCAAGTGTGAAGTGGCAAGGCAAGGCAAGGCAGAGGAACACAAGTCCAGGTAGGCATTTGTCAAAAAATGGAGAGGCCAAGGCCTCAGCACACAATTGGGCAGCACAAGTATGCCCAGCGAAGGGGTGATGGGAGCTGAAATGCCAAACATAGGGGGCATCTTTTACTCTTTCGTGTAAAAGTACCATATGAGCATATTACAATTCTGAGAGAGCCAAGGGCAATGAAATGCAGACAAACTTGAAGAAGGAATTGACATGGGGCCCAAGAATCAAGAAGATCTCCATTTGGGGACTTCCCTGGTGGCACAATGGTTAAGACTCTGTGCTCCCAATGCAGGGGGCCTGGGTTCGATCCCTGGTCATGGAACTAGATCCCACATGCATGTTGCAACTAAGAGTTCGCATGCCACAACCAAGGAGCTGGCGAGCCACAACTAAGGAGCCAGCGAGCCGCAACTAAGGAGCCAGTGAGCCGCAACTAAGGAGGCCACCTGCCGCAACTAAGGAGCAAACATGCTGCACCTAAGGAGCACACATGCCACAACTAAGGAGCAGGTGAGCTGCAATGAAGGAGCCCACCTGCCACAACTAAGACCTGGTGCAACCAAATAAAATTTTAAAAAGAAGAAGAAGAAGAAGATCTCCATTGGGACTCAACATTCCCTACCAGACAGTAAGCTCTGATACATGCCCTGCTGGTGGCAACACCAACTCCTGGCTTTTGTCTCAACTGAGCCTGAAACATTTCTGAAACCAGCATGAGGAGAGTGGAGCTGTGAAGATGGGAGAATGGAATCACAGAAAGCTAAGTCACAGAATCAAAAAACTGGGAAGGGGCTTTAGAAGTTGTACTGGATTGAACAGTGTCTCCCCAAAGTTCATGTCTACCCGGAGCCTCAGAATGTGACCTCATTTTGGAAATGGGGTCTCTGCAGATTTAATTAGTTAAGATGAGGTAATACTGGAAGTAGGGTAGGCCTTAAATACAATATGACTGGTGTCTTAATAAGAAGAAGAACAACACAGACACACAGAGGGAAGAAGGCCATGTGAAAATGAAGGCAGAAATCAGAATGATGTAGCTATAAGCCAAGGAACACCAAAGACTGCCAGCAATCCCTAGAAGTTAGGAAGAGGCAAGGAAGGACTTTCCCCTAGAACCATCAGAGGGAGCATGGTCCTTCTAATGACTTGATTTCAGACTTCTAGCCTCCAGAATGGTGAAAGAATAAATTTTTGTCCTTTTAAGCCACCCAGTTTATGTTCCTTCATTATGGCAGCCACAGGTAGCTAATACAGAAATCATGTAGTCCAGTGCCTTTGAAGGGCAGATGTACACACTGAGACCAAGAAAGATTTGGATAACCGACCCAGTATCACAGGGCTGAATCATGGCAGACCTGGGACAATTCACTTACTGTTCATTCACTCCTTCAATAAATATTCATGGACTGCTTTTATACTTAGAAGAGGTCACTGTGCATTAGAAAACACAATGATAGACCTCTCCTTCATGGGACTTTCATTCTAATAGATTTGACTGATAATAAACAACTATTTAAAGAATTATTAAATTATTACAAGTGGGACAAAAGCTACAGAAGAGAAACACAGTGTCTGATGATGAGAGCACATGATAGGGATTCTGACCTAACCTGGAAATCAGGCAAAGGCTCCCTGGAA
Source organism: Phocoena phocoena (assembly GCF_963924675.1). Classification (NCBI taxonomy): domain Eukaryota; kingdom Metazoa; phylum Chordata; class Mammalia; order Artiodactyla; family Phocoenidae; genus Phocoena; species Phocoena phocoena. Next base: position 61,084,042 of record NC_089224.1, on the reverse strand, counting down.
GTGATATTTGAGAGGAAATCAAAAGGATAAATTAAAGTTAGTTCACCACATCATGGAAGGGTGACGTGTGCAGACATGGGGTTTATGAGGGAGTAAGAACTAGAAGAGAAAATTCCAGATAAAGATTCTGACCTTTTCATCAATCTTCTTTCCACCACACTGCTTTTCCTGGAAGCTCATACAAAAGCAAGATAACGTCATTGTCTTATCAAGCTATGTTAATGAGATGTTAACCACAAAATACTTTCAGCCTAAAAAAGACAAAGGGAACTCTCATTTGCTATATGCACTGAACTGCCACAACTAAAAGAGCCTGCATGCTGCAACTAAAGACCCCGCATGCCTCAACTAAGACCCCGTGCAGCCAAATAAATAAATAAATATTAAAACAAAACAAAACAAAAACAAAGTAAACTGAGTGCAGTGAATGACTGGCTGACCCCAACCACTAGTCACCAGTCACCCAGAAAGTCAGTGGCCATGCAGCACTGTCATCCAATAAAAAGCTTCACACATCTGAAGCTATTTTACATGGAGTCAACCATGAAGTCAGGTGTATCAGAAACTAGTGAAATCCCCATTGTTACTGAAAAAGAGCTCCTGGTCAAACTATCTCATTTTCTTTCTGGGAACTTAAGTTTTGTGATTCCTTTATTTTCTCATTTCCACTTTACACTAAATAAATATGAAGAAGTATATCTTCCTAAACAGAACAAAGGGGCTGAATGAACTCACCATAATACATCAGGCCAGAAACACCAAAGGGGCATTTTTAGAAGATTTCACGTGAAATGACAGTAAGGTTCCCTAATGCTGAAAAACAATACAACTCCTCTGCCTTGAGATTTCTGAACTTGTTTGCAAAAAAGTGCCTTTGCCCATCCATGCCTTCTCATTTGGGGAAGGCTCTGATGTCTTTCTGAAATTGCTCTGCTCTGATGCTGACTTGAAAGACCTCCTCCACATGGATGCACTCAATCAACCAGCATTAAATGAGAGATCTAAGGATTCTGCCACTCACCGTTTCTGTCATGTTTTCTCAGCCTTTTGAGGACTCCATTGTTGTGCAAAGCCACTACAATCTCATTACAAGCTGGCATATGATCAGATGATAACTAAAGGGAACACAAACACTTAAACCGCACAAGGAGCTGCTGAGGTCTCACTCTTGGGCAATGCAGCCCGAGAGATCTTCTGATACCCGATCCATAAGCTGAACAATCACATTGCAAAATGCTTCCAACATCGAGGAACAACCATTCAATCGGCCATCATGTGCCTGTCATCTGGTCCTGAGTGCTTCTGAAAAAGGCAGCTTGGCCCTTTTCCCCCTCTGAAAACCTTTTACCTTTCAGAAACCACTAAATTGTTTCAGTCTTCTTCCCAACACACCACCACTTAGATATTTGCCAAGACCAGCTGGCTAGACAAGCTAGCCTTATGCTTGTCTCTGAATAGTGGCAGCCGTTTGCTTGGAAAAATAAAAAGAGATGCTGGTTTAGTTCTAGGTTAGTAACTATAACCAGCTCAAGAAGTTGTTTATTCCTTGACTAATCTTCACTCTGCAGCAGGGAGTAGCAGGTGCTATGTACTTCTTCACCCAACAGATGATGCAATTTGGGTGCTGGATGCCATGAAATAAACAGAAGATATGCTGTCTTTACCTTCAAGAAGTCAGCAATCCATCTGTGCGCACATGCATGCACACACACAAACAAGTAACACGGGGAGTATACGAATATCACATGAGGGACAGAGAGTGAGGACAACTGTTTGGAGAAGGTAGAAACCTCCTCTGCTTTCAGGCGGTCCCAGAAATCTTCCCAGAGTAGAGATGATCAGACAGAGGCTGTGAAAGGTGGCTAGGGTTGAGATGCAAAGATCTGAAGTTCGTGGGGATTCCCAATAGGGGAAGTACCACAAGCAAAGACAGAACTCTGTGAATGAATAGCCTGGTAACAAAGTGAGTCGGTGGAAAAGGCTGAGAAGTTGCAGGAGGAAAATACATACCCTCCTCAAAATACATGCTAGCAACAATATTTAAGGATGGGTGCTAAGACTGATGAAAAATATTCAGCAGAAATTGTGTGAATGCAAAGGTCAATCAGTTCAATATGCAGTTGGAACATTAGCAGTAGGACTGTGTGATGTACTGACCAAACTGACTGAAAGCACCATCTTTTTTTTAACATGGCTGCTCCCCAACCAACCAATGTGGCAGGCCTTGTCCCCTGGGCCCAGCCTCACCCCCAGGGAACCTACTTCTAATATGAAAACATGGCTACATGTCAGGGCTGTGGGTAACCTCATAAACACATGATTTTTGCATGCTTGGACTGATAGAGAAACAAAACTCTTCCTATAAAGTAATCAAAAATTTCAAGTGTATCCTGACAGGAAGGCAGAAAGGAAGGAAGGGAGGGAAGGAGGGAGGGATGAAACTGAAATAAACTTGGCTACTTGTTTGTGACCTTTGTCCTGTCTTAATAGGAGGGATGTTGAATATAAAAATAGGACAATTAGGTTGAAGTTTAGAGGTAAGTTCTTGGCTGTACTTCTTCATCCACCCTCGCCAGTAACAGAAGAGCTGGCTCAGGAAGCCCTGGGGAGGATACACAGACCTGTTCCCAGAACCCACAGTTGAAAGAGAAGTCACTGAGGAAGGAAATAAGATGAATCACCTCTTTTGCTGGTTGTTTTTTCATGAATTAAAGGAACACTTGGGATGTTCTTTCTAAGTCACAGTTTATCATCTTTGAATTAAATTAAGCCTGTAAAACAGGCTAAAATATCAGGGCCTTCACAGATTCTTAGCTATAATTGGGAACTTGACTGGGGTTAGGGGGCTCAGAGAAGGGAGAAGCTACGGAGGGTGACTTAAGAGAGTAGCTTTCAAATCAAAAGTGCAATAGCTCTCAAACTATCTTCGACCTAAACCCATAGTCCCCTCAGTAATAGCTGTGGCAATGAGGCCCAATCCCCAGGGAGGCAGGTGTACACACTTGGAAAAAGAGTGTCCCCAGTGATACTGATACATGCCCCTCAGGAATCACTATGATAGGGGGACAGAATATAAACGGCAGTAAGCTAATGAGAGCAATTTTTCCTAACTAGAAAAGAAGAATCATGTATTCTCGCTTAGAGGAACAAACATGAAGAATCTGTGAATGACACAGGCTGATGTTCAAATTCAAGACATCCTACTTACTGTGTGTACCCCTCTGGGCCTTTAATTCCTATTGCAGATGAGGTAAGAGCAGGTACTTCACACAGTGGTGGTGAGGAGCAATGAGGTGACTTGTGGAAGGTACCCAGCACAGTGTCAACTAGCAGGCAGTCAATAAATGCTAGTTTGATTCATTCAATGCAACATAAAACATGATAGTTAAGAATTTGGTGAAAACAGAAATAATCTTGATTCTTTGGAACATTAAAACTCCATAACACAGGATCAAAGTTTATACAGGATGTTTAAACAGTGCTTTCATACTTGTGACTTCTTTGCCCCTCACAAGAATCCCCAGGGATTATCAGAAAGTAATGGTGGCCCAGGAGGTCAAGTCATTTGCCTGACATCATGCATCTAGCAAAGAAATTCAAAGATAGGAACAGACTCTGCCTGCACATCTCTGGGATTACATCAGACAGCTCAGGGTCTGGCAACCTTACCACCCAAGATATTTTTTTTCCCAGTGCTCATACCATAAATTTATTCACTTAGCAAATATTTATTGAGTGCCTATTATGTGCCACTTAGACCCATCTGTGAACAACACAGCAAAGAACTCTGCCCTCAGGGAGAGGTATGGGGAGAAAAGGCCAATAAAAAGCAGGAAGCACAGTAAGTAAGTAAATACTACAGCATGCTGAAAGTTGGTAAACACTATAGTAAAAAAGGAAAGTTAGAGCAGGGAAAGTGTGGGTTTCCATTTTAAATCAGGTGCTAAGGTATACCTCATGGAGAAGGCGACATTTGAGCAAAGCCTTGAAGGAGGTGAGAGTTAGTAGATGAGGGCAGAGGGCATTTGCACATAGAGGGAGCAGCCAGTGCAAGGATGCTAAGTCAGGAGAGAGTCTTGTGTGCAGGGGGAACAGGGGCCCTTGTGGCCAGCGTGGGGTGAGAAGAGGTAGGTAATAGATGGGAAAGTCCATTTATTTGCTTTTAGAACTGGCATAAAAGAGGCTTGTATGTGAGTAAACTGCAGTTCTTCCTCACAAGGACTTGAGTTGTCAAGGCCCTTCTCAAACCAAGCATGCCATTGTCTGTTTACATTTATATCATACCAAAACATCTGGTCAATTTAAGGGAAATTTCACCAAATCCTTTTCTTAGTATTAGAGAAACATAATTTTTTTTAAAAGTCTTTGGGACTTTTCACCCTTTAAACCAATCAGGTTGGCTTCATGTGCAGTCTAAGATCTTTAGGAAGAGAGTCACACACCAAACACTTATTTAGTAACATGGATTCTGATACCAGGCTTTTCACCTTGGTTTTAACCATGAGATTTAATAACTTTCCCAATAAGCCTGAGCTTCCAGCTATGAGACACTTTTCAGACTTCTCCCCAGTCATTTACATAGCACCAGATTATAAATGTCTGATATTGTGAGAATTAGTGCCAAGCTGCATTGAACAAAGTAAATAATTAGCAGCAGCACACATGGTGGATTCATTTCAAATTCTCCCTTGCTGTCACCCTGATATAAGCAAATGATACTGGTCACGCATCTCCTGATCACAGCCACAGTAACACTCACCACAAATCAACTTCCACCTGCTCACAGTGCCAAAAATACAGCAGCTCAGAGATTTCTGTGCACTAGAGTAAGCAGTGGGTCGTAGGGATTAAAAAAGACACAGGTCTGGGCTTCCCTGGTGGCGCAGTGGTTGAGAGTCCGCCTGCCGATGCAGGGGACACGGGTTCGTGCCCCGGTCCGGGAGGATCCCACATGCCGCGGAGCGGCTGGGCCCGTGGGCCATGGCCGCTGGGCCTGCGCGTCCGGAGCCTGTGCTCCGCAACGGGGAGGGGCCACAACAGTGAGAGGCCCGCATACCACAAAAAAAAAAAAAAAAAAAAAAAAGACACAGGTCTGATGCAAAGTTTTTTCAAGAGTAACAGGAACTGAGCATCTGCAATTCTTGGATAAGTCCCTGAAAGGACTTGCAGGTTGCTGAGACTGCTACCTAACAATTTTACTATATTATATATAGTGTGTGTATATATGTGTGTGTGTATGTGTGTGTATATATATATATATATACCATAATTTGCTATACTAGACTATATATCCTGTATTATCTATGGTAAGAATAAAAATCAAGTTGGGGGGTTGGTTCAAACTGGATAACGTAGACTATCAAAGAATAAACCTGAGAGGGGGCTTCAAGATGGAGGAAGAGTAAGATGCAGACATCACCTTCCTCCCCACAGATACATCAGAAATACATCTACATGTGGAATAACTCCTACAGAACACCTACTGAACACTGGCAGAAGACCTTAGACATCCCAAAAGGCAACAAACTCCCCCATGAACCTGGATAGGGCAAAAAAAAATAAAAATAAAAAACAGAGACAAAAGAATAGGGACGGGACCTGCACCAGTGGGAGAGAGCTGTGACGGAGGAAAGGTTCCCGCACACTAGGAAGCCCCTTCACAGGTGGAGACTGCGGGGGGCGGAGGGGGGAAGCTTCAGCGCCAAGCAGGAGAGCGCAGCAACAGGGGTGAGGAGGGCAAAGCGGAGAGATTCCCGCACAGCGGTGCCGAGCAGCACTCACCAGCCCGGGCGGGCGGGGCTGGGAGCTGAGGCTCGGGCTTCAGAGGTCAGATCCCAGGGAGAGGACTGGGGTTGGCTGCGTGAACACAGACTGAAGGGTTGGTTAGTGCACCACGGCTAGCCGGGAGGGAGTCCGGGAAAAAGGCTGGACCTGCCAAAGAGGCAAGAGACTTTTTTGGGCCTCTTTGTCTCGCGGTGAGCGAGGAGAGAGGATTAAGAGCGCAGCCTAAATGAGCTCCAGAGACGGGCGCGAGCCGAGGCTATCAGCACAGACCCCAGAGACGGGCATGAGACGCTAAGGCTGCTGCTGCCGCCACCATGAAGCCTGTGTGCGAGCACAGGTCACTATCCACAACCCCCTTCCGGGGAGCCTGTGCAGCCGGCCACTGCCAGGGTCCCGGGATCCAGGGACAACTTCCCCGAGAGAACGCACGGCGCGCCTCAAGCTGGTGCAACGGCACGCCGGCCTCTGACGCTGCAGGCTGGCCCCACATCCGTACCCCTCCCTCCCCCGGCCTGAGTGAGCCAGAGCCCCCTAATCAGCTACTCCTTTAACCCCGTCCTGTCTGAGCGAAGAACAGATGGCCTCAGGCGACCTACACTAAGAGGTGGGTCCAAATCCAAAGCTGAACCCCAGGAGCTGTGCGAACAAAGAAGAGAAAGTGAAATCTCTCCCAGCAGCCTCAGGAGCAGCGGATTACATCTCCACAACTTCATGTACCCTGCATCTGTGGAATACCTGAATAGACAGTAAATCAGCCCAAATTGAGGAGGTGGACTTAGGGAGCAACGATATATACATATTTTCCCCTTTTTCTCTTTTTGTGAGTGTATATGTGTATGCTTCTGTGTGTGATTTTGTCTATATAGCTTTGCTTTTACCATTTGTCCTAGGGCTCTGTCTTTCTGTCTTTTTTTTCTTTCTTTTTTTTAGTATAGTTTTTAGCGCTTGTTATCACTGGTGAATTTGTTTTTTGGTTTGGTTGCTCTCTTCTTTCTTTCTTTCTTTTTTTATTACTTTAAACATTTTTTTCAATAATTACTTTTTATTTTAAAAACTTTATTTAATTTTATCTTTTTCTTTCTTTTTTTCTCCCTTTTATTCTGAGCCGTGTGGATGACAGGCTCTTGGTGCTCTAGCCAGGCATCAGTGCTGTGCCTCTGAGGTGGAAGAGCCAAGTTCAGGACATTGGTCCACAAGAGACCTCCCAGCTCCATGTAATATCAAGTGGCAAAAATCTCCCAGAGATATCCATCTCAACTCCAAGAACCAGCTCCACTCAACAACCAGCAAGCTACAGTACTTGACACCCTCCGCCAAACAACTAGCAAGACAGGAACACAACCCCACCCATTAGCAGAGAGGCTGCCTAAAATCATAATAAGGCCACAGACACCCCAAAACACACCACCAGACGTGGACCTGCCCACCAGAAAGACAAGATCCAGCCTCATCCACCAGAACATGGGCACTAGTCCCCTCCACCAGGAAGCCTACACAACCCACTGAACCAACCTTAGCCACTGGGGGCAGACACCAAAAACAACGGGAACTACGAACCTGCAGCCTGCGAAAAGGAGACCCCAAACACAGTAAGTTAAGCAAAATGAGAAGACAGAGAAACACATGGCAGATGAAGGAGCAAGGTAAAAACCCACCAGACCTAACAAATGAAGAGGAAATAGGCAGTCTACCTGAAAAAGAATTCAGAATAATGATAGTAAAGATGATCCAAAATCTTGGAAATAGAAGGGAGAAAATACAAGAAACGTTTAACAAGGACCTAGAAGAACTAAAGAGCAAACAAATAGGGGCTTCCCTGGTGGCGCAGTGCTTAAGAATCCACCTGCAAGTGCGAGGGAGATGGGTTCGAGCCCTGGTCCGGGAAGATCCCACATGCCACGGAGCAAATAAGCCCGTGAGCCACACCTACAGAGCCTGTGATCTACAGCCTGCGAGCCACAACTACTCAGCCCGTGTGCCACAACTACTGAAGCCCGAGCGCCTAGAGCCCGTGCTCTGCAACAAGGGAAGCCACTGCAGTGAGAAGCCCACACACCACAACAAAGAGTAGCCCCCTCTCACCACAACTAGAGACAACCCGTGCACAGCAATGAAGACCCAATGCAGCCAGAAATAAATAAATAAATATTTTTTTTTTAAAAAAAAGAGCAAACAAACAATGATGAATAACACACTAAATGAAATTAAAAATTCTCTAGAAGGGATCAATAGCAGAATAACTGAGGCAGAACAACGGATAAGTGACCTGCAAGATAAAATAGTGGAAATAACTACTGCAGAGCAGAATAAAGTAAAAAGAATGAAAAGAACTGAGGACACTCTCAGAGACCTCTGGGACAACATTAAACACACCAACATTCGAATTTTAGGGGTCCCAGAAGAAGAAGAGGAAAAGAAAGGGATTGAGAAACTATTTGAAGAGATTATACTTGAAAACTTCCCTAATATGGGAAAAGAAATAGTTAATCAAGTCCAGGAATCACAGAGAGTCCCATACAGGATAAATCCAAGGAGAAACACGCCAAGGCACATATTAATCAAAGTATCAAAAATTAAATACAAAGAAAAAATATTAAAAGCAGCAAGGGAAAAACAACAAATAACATACAAGGGAATCCCCATAAGGTTAACAGCTGATCTTTCAGCAGAAACTCTGCAAGCCAGAAGGGAGTGGCAGGACATATTTAAAGTGATGAAAGGGAAAAACCTACAACCGAGATTACTCTACCCAGCAAGGATCTCACTCAGATTCGACAGAGAAATTAAAACCTTTACAGACAAGCAAAAGCTAAGAGAATTCAGCACCACCAAACCAGCTTTACAACAAATGCTAAGGGAACTTCTCTAGGCAGGAAACACAAGAGAAGGAAAAGACCTACAATACAATTAATAAAATGGTAATAGGAACGTACATATCGATAATTACCTTAAATGTAAATGGATTAAATGCTCCAACCAAAAGACATAGACTGGCTGAATGAATACAAAAACGAGACCCATATATATGCTGTCTACAAAAGACCCACTTCAGACCTAGGGACACATACAGACTGAAAGTGAGCAGATGGAAAAAGATATTCCATGCAAATGGAAATCAAAAGAAAGCTGGAGTAGCAATTCTCATATCAGACAAACGAGACTTTAAAACAAAGACTATTACAAGAGATAAAGAAGGACACTACATAATGATCAAGCGATCAACCCAAGAAGAAGACATAGCAATTGTAAATATTTATGCACCCAACATAGGAGCACCTCAATACATAAGGCAAATACTAACAGCCATAAAAGGGGAAATCAACGTAATACAATCATAGTAGGGGACTTTAACACCCCACTTTCACCAATGGACAGATCACCCAAAATGAAAATAAATAAGGAAACACAGGCTTTAAATGATACATTAAACAAGAGAGACTTAATTGATATTTATAGGACATTCCATCCAAATAAAACAGAATACACATTCCTCACAAGTGCTCATGGAACATTCTCCAGGATAGATCATATCTTAGGTCACAAATCAAGCCTTGGTAAATTTAAGAAAATTGAAATCGTATCAAGTATCTTTTCTGACCACAATGCTATGAGACTAGATATCAACTACAGGAAAAAAAATCTGTAAAAAATACAAACACATGGAGGCTAAACAATACACTACTTAATAACCAAGAGATCACTGAAGAAATCAAAGAGGAAATCAAAAAATACCTGCAAGGGCTTCCCTGGTGGCGCAGTGGTTGGGAGTCGGCCTGCCGACGCAGGGGACATGGGTTCATGTCCCAGTCCAGGAAGATTCCACATGCCGTGGAGCGGCTGGGCCCGTGAGCCATGGCGGCTGAGCCTGTGCGTCCCTGTGCTCCACAACGGGAGAGGCCACAACAGTGAGAGGCCCGCGTACCGCAAAAAATAAAAAACAACAAAAAACCTAGAAACAAATGACAATGAAAACACGACAATCCAAACCCTCTGGGATGCAGCAAAATCATTCTAAGAGGAAGTTTATAGCAATACAATCCTACCTTAAGAAGCAAGAAACATCTCAAATAAACAACCTAACCTTACACCTACACCTAAAGCAATTAGAGAAAGAACAAAAAAAACCCCAAAGTTAGCAGAAGGAAAGAAATCACAAAGATCAGATCAGAAATAAAAAGAAATGAAGGAAACGATAGCAAAGATCAATAAAACTAAAAGCTAGTTCTCTGAGAAGATAAACAAAATTGATAAACCATTAGCCAGACTCATCAAGAAAAAAAGGGAGAAGACTCAAATCAATACATATCAGAAATTAAAAAGGAGAAGTAACAACTGACACTGCAGAAATACAAAGGATCATGAGAGATTACTACAAGCAACTCTATGCCGATAAAATGGACAACCTGGAAGAAATGGACAAATGCTTAAAAACGCACAACCTTCCGAGACTGAACCAGGAAGAAATAGAAACTATGAACAGACCAATCACAAGCACTGAAATTGAAACTGTGATTAAAAATCTTCCAACAAACAAAAGCCCAGGACCAGATGGCTTCACAGGCGAATTCTATCAAACGTTTAGAGAAGAGCTAAGACCTATCCTTCTCAGACTCTTCCAAAATATAGCAGAGGGGGGGAACACTCCCAAACTCATTCTACTAGGCCAACATCACCCTGATAGGAAAACCAGACAGAGATGTCACAAAGAAGAAAACTACAGGACAATATCACTAATAAACATACATGCAAAAATCCTCAACAAAGTACTAGCAAAAAGAATCCAACAGCACATGAAAAGGATCATACACCATGATCAAGTGGGGTTTATCCCAGGAATGCAAGGATTCTTCAATATATACAAATCAATCAATGTGATACACCATATTAACAAACTGAAGGAGAAAAACCATGATCATCTCAATAGATGCAGAGAAAGCGTTTGACAAATTTCAACACCCATTTATGATAAAAACCCTCTAAAAAGTAGGCATAGAGGGAAGTTACCTCAACATAATAAAGGCCATATATGACAAACCCACAGCCAACATCATCCTCAATGGTGAAAAACTGAAAGCATTTCCACTAAGATTGGGAACAAGACAAGATTGCCCACTCTCACCACTGTTATTCAACATAGTTTTGGAAGTTTTAGCCACGTCAATCAGAGAAGAAAAAGAAATAAAAGGAATCCATATCAGAAAAGAAGAAGTAAAGCTGTTACTGTTTGCAGATGACATGATAGTATACATCAAAAATCCTAAAGATGCCACCAGAAAACTACTAGAGCTAGTCAGTGAATTTGGTAAACTAGCAGGATACAAAATTAATGCACAGAAATCTCTGGCATTCCTGTACACTAATGATGAAAAATCTGAAAGTGAAATTAAGAAAACACTCCCATTTACCATTGCAACAAAAAGAATAAAATATCTAGGAATAAAGCTAACTAAGGAGACAAAAGACCTGTATGCAGAAAATTATAAGACACTGATGACAGAAATTAAAGATGATACAAACAGATGGAGAGATATACCATGTTCTTGGATTGGAAGAATCAATATTGTGAAAATGACTCTACTACCCAAAGCAATCTACAGATTCAGTGCAATCCCTATCAAACTACCACTGGCATTTTTCACGGAACTAGAACAAAAAAATTCACAATTTGTGTGGAAACACAAAAGACCCTGAAGAGCGAAAGCAATCTTGAGAAAGAAAAACGGAGTTGGAGGAATCAGGCTCCCTGACTTCAGACTGTACTACTACAAAGCTACAGTAATGAAGACAGTATGGTGCTGGAACAGAAACTGAAATATAGATCAATGGAACAGGACAGAAAGCCCAGAGAGAAACCCACGTACCTATGGTCACCTTATCTTTGATAAAGGAGGCAAGAATACACAATGGAGAAAAGACAGCCTCTTCTATAAGTGGTGCTGGGAAAACTGGACAGCTACATGTAATAGAATGAAATTAGAACACTCCCTAACACCATACACAAAAATAAACTCAAAATGGATTAAACACCTAAATGTAAGGCCAGAAACTATCAAACTCTGAGAGGAAAACATAGGCAGAACACTCTATGACATAAATCATAGCAAGATCCTTTTGACCCACCTCCTAGAGAAATGGAAATAAAAACAAAAATAAACAAATGGGACCTAAGGAAACTTAAAATCTTCTGCACAGCAAAGGAAACCATAAACAAGACCAAAAGACAACCCTCAGGATGGGAGAAAATATTTGCAAATGAAGCAACTGACAAAGGATCAATCTTCAAAATTTACAAGCAGCTCATGCAGCTCAATATCAAAAAAAGTAAACAACCCAATCCACAAATGGGCAGAAGACCTAAACAGACATTTCTCCAAAGAAGATATACAGATTGCCAACAAACACATGAAAGAATGCTCAACATCATTAATCATTAGAGAAATGCAAATCAAAACTACAATGAGATATCATCTCACACTGGTCGGAATGGCCATAATCAAAAAATCTACAAACAACAAATGCTGGAGAGGGTGTGGAGAAAAGGGAACCCTCTTGCACTGTTGGTGGGAATGTAAATTGATACAGCCACTATGGAGAACTGTATGGAGGTTCCTTAAAAAACTACAAATAGAACTACCATACGACCCAGCAATCCCACTACTGGGCATATACCCTGAGAAAACCATAATTCAAAAAGAGTCATGTACCACAATGTTCATTGCAGCTCTTTTTACAATAGGCAGGACATGGAAGCAACCTAAGTGTCCATCAACAGATGAATGGATAAAGAAGATGTGGCACATATATACAATGGAATATTACTCAGCCATAAAAAGAAATGAAATTGAGTTATTTGTAGTGAGGTGGATGGACCTAGAGTCTGTCATATAGAGTGAAGTAAGTCAGAAAGAGAAAAACAAATACCGTATGCTAACACATATATATGGAATCCAAAAAAAAAAGATGGGAATAAAGACGCAGACCTACTAGAGAATGGTCTTGAGGACACGGGGAGGGGGAAGGGTAAGCTGTGACAAAGTGAGAGAGTGGCATGGACATATATACACTACTAAATGTAAAATAGATAGCTAGTGGGAAGCAGCCACATAGCACAGGGAGATCAGCTTGGTGCTTTGTGACCACCTAGAGGGGTGGGATCGGGAGGGTGGGAGGGGGGAGACACAAGAGGGAAGAGATATGGGGATATATGTATATGTATAGCTGACTCACTTTGTTATAAAGCAAAAACTAACACACCATTGTAAAGCAATTATACTGCAATAAAGATGTTTAAAAATTTTTTTTATATATTCCAAAGGTTCAAATTATTTTTTGCTCTCTCATTTCTTATGAAGACAAATACTCTTCCTGATCCAGAGGTATGTTAAGATATTAAAAAATATATATATATATATCTTACTTTTACATATGAAAATATATTGAGTAAACTGCATGGAAATCTTTAGGCTTACTAATTCTAACTTCTGCCCAAGTTAGGCACTATAATTCAGATATCTAACTCTGAACTTTTTGCAATGAAATAAAAAATGATAATTCAAAGAATAAACCTAACTTACTAATTCATATTCTTTTTAAAATAATTTATAACATTTTTTTGGTGGTTTTGATGCAACTGAATAAGAAATTTATCTCTGTTCTTTGCAAAACCCCTCCTGGCCAAATTTATCTGACTAATGCTTAGTTTAATGAGTTAATGTCACCAGCAGATAGAGACAAGATTTCATCCTCTACACAGCACAACTTCACAGAATACGACAGCTATGGCAATATGTAGCTTCAGATCTGCCTGACATGAGGTAACTTCAGCCTTGGATGGCTACCCATTATTTATTTGTGGTTTACAAATACAAGCTTCAGTTGTGTCCCAGTCAAATTTCCTGTTCAACAATTTAACACAGTTAGAATCTCATTTTTAATTAATATAATGTAACATTGCATTTAACATAAAGAGGGTCTTTCCAGGTTCCTAACAAAATACACCCGAGGGCCTAGAGATTTTCCCTGAGCAAGCTCTAAGGAGCTTCTGGTTTTCTGTCAGAAGCAAGCTGCTGAAGCACTTGCCAAGCTGTCTGTACTTTTTCCTGAACTCAAGATGTGACCAGCTGGGCATCACTTGGATAATTCACAAAGCAACTCAGGTCTTTTCTGTTTATCTGGAGCAACGTGTTTCTACAATTTGAAGCTCCTAAAGTAGTAATTCTGGTGCACTGCTTAGTCAAAGAGCAGAAATCAGATACATTTAATCACAAGCAAAACATGCTGAATTGCAGTTCAATTTTTTTTTTTTGTCTCCAATGCAGCTTATGCACTTCTCAGATGGTTTTGTTCAGATGCTTTCTTAAATACAACAGAGATGTCAACAACTTAGTATCTGAAGACTTGCTATGCCTAGACATTGTGCTAGTAAGACCATTGGACTTCTGCATTTAATTCTTACAGCAACATTCTGAACTGTCACTCCACTACTATCATCCCCATTTCACAGATATGCAAATGGAGGCCTTAGAGAGGTAGAGCAACTGGTCTGTGTCACATAACTAGGAAATGGAGGAATTCAAGCCCCAGGTCCTGTGCTTGGTTTGATAACTATATGACTAGAATTCACTCTATCCATATCTCAGTTTTCCCTGTTCTGAAAGTCTATTTTATAAGAGCATATTTCAGCATTCATTTTTACAGAAAATCCTTACCCCCCCCAACCTGATTCTATCCATTCATGTATAAAAATTAAACTTTCTAAAATGCAAATGTGTATGCATTGCTTGGTGGCTAAATTTACCCAAAAATGCTCTGTCCTGATTTCTTAAAAAGTTAAACGTATACCTACCATATGACCCAGACATTTAACTCCTAGGTATGTGCCCAAGAGAAATGCAAACATATGTCCACATTAAGACTTGTACAAAAATATTCATGGCTATTTTATTCACAATAGTCAATAACTGGTAACAGTTCAACAGGAAAGTGGATAAACAAAATATGTTGTATCCATAAAATGAAATACAACTCAGCATTGTAAAGGAATGAACTACTGAGACGCACAACATGGATGAATCTCAAGACACGTATAGTAGAGAAAGAAGCCAGACACTAAAGAGTACATACTGTAAGACACCATTCATCTGAAATTCTAGAAAATGTAAACTAATCTATGGTGACAAAACCCAGATCAGCGGTTGCCTAGGATCGCAGACTGAGAGAAGAACAGATTGCAAAGCAGAATAAGGAAACTTTTGGGGGTGATGAAAATGCTCTCTGTATCTTGTTTGGAGCAATGATTTCACGGGCATATACAGGTGTGAAACAACTTGCATTCTCTCTTTAAAAGGATATAATTTATTATATACATAAATTATACCTCAATAAATTTGAAAATAAACTATAAGGGTTTCTAAAGGAAACAATGTGCATACTAAACTCCAGTTATCAAATCTTTTTTTAAAAATACTCAAAATTTTGTGAAACTGCCCGGCCCTTATCTGACACAATATATAGTTTGAGCTATGTACACTGTTTACTTTAGATTCTAAACTCCTGATAGTCAGCAGTAAGTTCTCATTTTTGGCTTAAATTCTGTGCAGTTCAGAGCACAGCATTAGGCATTGCAACTCTTCAGAGAATTGTATCTAAATGTAACTCCATTCTGATATTTTTCATTGCTTTTCAAAGACATCCTGGAAGCAGATTAGAGTGAGCCTGCTAGCTTGTCCAACCGACCCTAAAAAAGTGTCACCAAGGAAATGTTTGCATGTGTTCCTAAACACATACAGGCATACCTAAGAGATATTGTGGGCTCAGTTCCAGACCAACTGCAATAAAGCAAAATATCACAATAAAGCAAGTCACAAGAATATTTTGGTTTCTCGTGCATATAAAAGTTATGTTTACACTATACTGTAGTCTACTAACTGTGCAATATCATTATGTCTAAAAGAACACGACATACCTTAGTCTAAAAAGTACTTTTTTGCTAAAAAATGTTAGCCATCATCTGACAGTGGAGGGTTGCCACAAGCTTTCAATTTGTGAAAATTATAGTATCAATACACAGTACAATCAAGCAAAGCACAATAAAATGAGGTATGCCTGTAAGGACTGACAAAAACTCAGGACTCTAAGTCTCAGAACTTCTCCAAAACCCTCTTTGTGCTGAGGAACATGGTACGTCGTGTGGGCCATACAGGTAGTGTTGCTTCTGAAAGCCATGGCAATCCTGAGCTTGAACTTTAGGTTTTCTACAAGGCAAGGGATTAGGGGAAAGAAGATGAAATAGAATTTAGCCCACAAGAGGTCAGCAACTAGAAAGTTTTCTCAGCTCTGGATGTGCTCCCACCTCATTGCTCTCTCATTGATACAGAAGCATTAGGATTACTATGCTTGTGACCCAGTGCTGGGTCACAAACTATTTGTTACTGACACTCAGTGAGATAAGTACAGAAATTAAGAGTGTTGAGAAGCTCATAGAGCAGGGTACAGACCAGGTCCAGTGTTGTCAAACACAGCTGGTGAATCCAGCCATGAACAGGAGGGCCATGTTCCATTTACAGTGGCTTAAAATGCAAAAAGAAAAAACTGATCCTCCTCCACACATGGTTTAAGAAGCACAGTTTTATAGTACGTCTTACTCAGTGAAGGTTAATTTTTCCCAAAGTGATGATGGCGAGAGCCAAAAAGAGGTCACTTGCTTTCATCCAGTCAAATCCATGCAGCCCCCCAGCCTGTCTGTAGCTGTTCAGACTGAGATTGTAAAGAGAAATTAAATAAACCTTCTCAAAGAGAAAGTTTATCAAAAGTGCTATGTTTCCATTCTAATTAGTATCATGGTTGTATCAGCTGCAGATATGGTTGTCATCACATCAAAAATCAAAATGAAGGTCATGGGCTTTCCTGGTGGCACAGTGGTTGAGAGTCCGCCTGCCAATGCAGGGGACACGGGTTCGTGCCCTGGTCCGGGAAGATCCCACATGCCGCAGAGCGGCTGGGCCCGTGAGCCACGGCCACTGAGCCTGCGCGTCTGAAGCCTGTGCTCCGCAACGGGAGAGGCCACAACAGTGAGAGGCCCGCGTACTGCAGAAACAAACAAACAAAAAACCAAACAAACAAAAAATGAAGGTCATGATAGTGACTATGAGGAGTGGATTAATTAATTTTCTTTTCTTCTTTCTTTCTTTTCCTATTTATTTATTTATTTATTTTCATCCCTGTAGGAACACACTTATTCCTGAATCAGCCCCATTTGTTTTGGAGCAGCAAAGGTAGCAGGCACAGATGGGGCTGCTCCATGTGGCCACTGCTTACATTTAATTAGGGTAGAACTAAACGTTGGCCCAGAAAACTCTGTCTCCTCACTTCTCATGTTTCTCACAAAGATTAGTTGTGGGGGAACTCAGAGTGTATGGTATAGACAGCCTGCCTCATACTACACAGGAGTGCAGGGGAGGAGGTGTGCTCCTTATAATTGCTGCTGAGACTGTACAGATTCAAATGGGCAAAATGGAGGCCAGGACTTTGAATTCATAGGCAAGAAACTACTTAACGTTTATTCTTCCTTCGTATCTCAGGTCAACTGTCACTTTTTCAGACGGCCTTCCTCAACTTTCCTGATTAGATTGCTTCCTTCTGCTTATCACAGAGAGGATAAATTTAGTCCAGTGATTTTCTGACTGGTGTTCACGTCCCCTACAGTTTGGTAAGCTCCACAGGGCAGCAGCCATGCCTGTCCTGTTCAGCACTGGATTCCTAGCACTTAAACACAGCAATGAGCAACAGAACATACTCAACAAATGTTTGCTGAAAGAAGAAATGAATGAATAAGTGAATGAATGGCTGAACAAGTGAAGTCTCCACATATTAGACCATCTATACAATGCTTTGGTCCACGTTTTTAGATTAAAAGATAAAATTAATCACGAGTCTCATATAATTAAAAATTTAAAGAAGATTCAATAGCCCATGGAGGCCTTATTATCAGCTCAAAAGGAAATAAAAATTTCTAAGAATTCAGGGATAGGAAATATACTGTGAATACATAATTCATGATTCTTGCCCATGGGGAGTTTTGTAAATGAAACAGTTTTCTTTTTTTGAAATAATCAATAGAGAAAAAGACTTGTGTTATCCTGTATTGCAATTAGGATAAAATGTTGCAAATAATTTTTAAAAACAAAAGTCATGGTAGAGAGGAATAAATTTTAATATAATATACCCTTGTTTATGTTTTGGGTCAAATCACAGTTCCCAAGAACATTATCAACTGCAGATAGTAAAAACCAAGAATATGGTTAGCCTATGCTATAGACTGAATGTTTGTGTCCGTCTCAAAATTCATATGTTGAAACCTAATCCCCAATTATCATAGTATTTGGAGGTGGGATCTTATTAGGTCATGAGGGTGGAGCCTTCATGGATGGGATTAGTGCCCTTTAAAAAGAGACCCCAGAGAATTCCTGTGCCCTTTCCACAATGTGAGGACACAGTAAGAAGACGGCCGTCAATGAACAAGGAATCGGGCCCTCACCAGACACTGAATCTTGATCTTGGATTTCCCAGCCTCCAGAACTATGAGAAATAAATTTATATTGTTTATAATCTACCCAGTCTCTGGTATATAACCACAGTAGCCCAACTGCCTAACACAGCCAAAAAGGCTTTCTTCCAACATCAAGGTTATAAATGCACAAGTACTTCACCAAGCAGGCCCACAACATCCCTGGATGGCTAGGACGTCACTATTTTAGTTGCAAAGAGAGGGTTTACCCATTTAGTAGTTATTGAGAAACAATAAGCCGGTAGATTCGCTGTCAAACAGTCTCAATTATTAAGCCCCATAAACAGAGGTCCATTAATTTTTTCCTAGCAAATACACAATTACTTTTATCATTGTGTATGTGAATAAATGCTTTTCTGTAATCCTAAAGCAACAATGACTGCAGTCAGTTTTATTAATATGCATTTAAGTGTGAAAGCTCATCAAAAGTATAAAAATCTATGTATTTTAAATTTCTTTATTGTCTTCCATTTTCTAAAAAACATTTGAGGTGGCCCAAAAAAGGATACACACATATTATTTATATATATAAAATATATAATTATAATGTATATTATATATTTTGTATCTATAAAATATATGTATACACAAAGACAAACATGCAAATAAGAAAAAAATCATCAGTATATACAATGCAGTTTACATAAAATAACGCAGTAAAATATTAATCATTTTGTAATGAACTTCCAAACCTAAGAGCCTCCCAACAAGAAGATATTTTAACATCCATTTTCTTTAAGCATACTTATTAGACTATTTTTAAAATATGTGTTAAACTTTTACCAGTATTATTTCATCCATTCAAATTACCAGGGGTGAAAGGAGATGAGTGAAAAAATTAACATTTATTGATCAGGCATTGTAAATATTATCTAATTTCATTCTCACACTCTCTCTTCAACTTAGGTTTTATCACTCTTTTACAAATGAGAAGAGGGACTCAGAGAAAGAGAAAAATCACACAGCTGGTAAAAGGTGGGGCTGGATTCAAAGCTGGGTCTACCTGACTCCAAATGCCTTGGGTTCCCAGGCTTTGAGGACATATGTTGGTGGGTCACACCAGCCAGATGCCTGCAGGGTAGGTGGGGGTGGGGTCAGCAGTGAGGCTACTTCAAATCTCAAACCTGCCCCATCTTTCTCTCAACAATAAATACAAGTCAACCAATCTTCAGGACACAAACACACACTCATCTGCTACACTATAATCAGTTTCACTGATACGTAGTTAACAATCCACCAGAATACAATTTTAGTAACCTGCCTAACAGGACACATCTATTTAATTGAACAAACCTTAGTCCTTTCAAAGTCACTAAAGCAACTACAGAAGATACTGAAAGATCTACCTAAACAGGTCTGTAAGCCACAAGAAAACAATGTAACTCAGCAGTAGTTCACAGCAGGAGTTTTACTAAAATAGTTCACAATTGGATATACTAGAATGCCTTTCCCATTCCCACAGTTGGTAAAGGACAACCAGTTCATTTGAGGACTGAAACATTTTCAAATTGCACTGTAAAATTAGACACATTTCCTCAATCTCTCTCACTCTGGCTCTTGCTTGTCTCTCCCTCTCTCCTCCTCTAAATTTGAGGCTCTTTCTTATCCTTCAAATCTATTGTTCAGTTAATCTGTGCACGCCAGAATATTCTAATTTAAATCTGAGCCTGGGACATGCTATATTTTGTTTCTAGCTGCAAAAGTGTGAATGCCATAAATAACATGTACTGTGCTTATTCTCTGTTCCTAAACAGTCTGATAAGCTCATACTGAAACCGTTTCAGCAATCACATTTGACAGCTCACTAGGATCCTGTTCAATTCAGCGTCCCAACCAGTCCATTATTCCTGCCAGTTTCCAGAAGGTCGAGGCATTCAGACACCCAGCTCTAAATGAGAAGAGCCCTGGTGGAACCCTCACAGGACAGGTACACTCCGGCTAGCAGGCCGTCAATCTGTCAGTATCTCTCAAGATTGCTCAGCTCTGTCCAACTGAAGACTAGCTCAGAGTTGAGAGAAAGGGGAACCTAGTGGGTGGGGGTCCTGTCAATTCCATTTCTAAGGACCCATCTGCAAACTGTACCAGACCAAACCAGCACAAACCAGATCCACACTAGAGGAGCAGCATAGCACTTTCCTTCTCCTAATTAACTCCCTCACCTATTAAGGAGACAGTAATTGAACACTGACTAGATTACAAAGGAGGAGATAGTAATTGAACACTGACTAGATTACAAAGACACCATGTACTGTAGAGAACTTTGCAACATCAGCTCTAGGGCCAATTCCTGACTCCATTACAGAAAGCTAGATGAGCCTCCCTAAATTTCTTAAATTTTCTAAGTCTCAGTTTCTCCATCTGCAAGATGGGTATAACATACAATGCCACAGGATTGCTGTGAAGACCAAATGAGATAATGCATTATGTAATATAATGCATGACTCCCCAAAATCAATTTCCTTCCTTTTTTCTCCCTTTATCAGGACCAAAGATTTCCCCATTTTCTCAAATCATGCAGCCTTTATATTACAATCCAGAACATACAGCACATTGAGGAAGAAGCAGGGCTCTTTCCCTCTTTTTATTTTTTAATAAAACGTTTACTGACGTATAACATACATACAGAAAAGAGCATAAATCATAAGGGAACAACTCCCTAAATTTACACAAAGTGACACACCCATGTAACCTAGATCAGAAAAGATTATAACCAGTCCTCCAGGAGCCCCCTCGTGGCCCAATTCCAGCCATTTCTCCTGCAACAATAACCTGTTTCCTGAATCCCAACACCACAGATTACATCTGTCTGCTTTTGAATCAAGTAACTTTTTAATAATGTTGACACATGCAAAAGGCAAACAGGAATGCAGGATACTGCAGCTAATCAGCTAAGCCAAAGGGACAGTAAGTTATAAAAATAAATACACTGACAGCAATGTCAATATGTTGCTAGGACAGTGTTGGGCTCTTTTTTCTTCTTACTCTTTATCCAAACACTTTAGAACAAAAAGGAGAAAATTTACACATTCGTATCTGAATGAAACTCATCATATCTGCTTTCTAGTGTGGTACCAGATTGTGAGGACATCAAGAAGAAGTGTATTTTGTAGTAAGAAGAAAAATTATTTAACTCTGAAAGTAACTGCCATCACTCACACTTAAAATACAAACCAGTAATTTCCCAAAAATACATCTAAAACTTAAATAGCACTGATATCCTCCTCAGTACTTTAAAAACGATCACAGAAACCCTTAGGATCCTCAGACAATAAAATTTTAAAAATTCTCATCTAGCCAACTCTAATACTATTTGCTCCTCAGGAATAGAAATTAGAAATGACCAACAGGTCTTTTCTTCCCACTGGACCAACATGGGTGGCTCCCTACCATTCTTGATGGCATGGCAGTAAGAGTTCACGTAACTCGCACTCACCAAGAGGTTCACAGCCCATACAGAAAGCTAGGATGAGGCAAGAAATGCTGAGCTGTCTGTTTCGTTCAAATATTCCACTACGGACTGTATCTTACTCACTGACATCATAACATCATGTACCGACATCAAGAAACTGCTCATAAAGGTGTTCAACATAATTCGTCATTAAGGAAATGCAGGTCAAAACCACAATGAGATACCACTTCAAACACCCACCAGGATGGTTATAGTAAAAATGGAAAATAAGTGCTGGGAATGGTACGGAGAAACTGGAACACTCATGCATTACTGATAGGAATGTAAAATGGTGCAGCCCCTGTGGAAGACAATTCCTCAAAAGAGTTAAACATAGAATTACTATATGACCCAGCAATTCCTCTCCCAGGTATACACTCAAAAGAAGTGAAAACAGGTATTCAAACAAATACTTCTACAGATACATTCATAGCAGCACTACTCACTACTCAACAGCCAAAAGTCCATCAATGGATAAACAAAATGTAGTACATACATACAATGGACTATTATTCAGCATAAAAAGAAACGAAGTACTGACACATGCTAATGTGGGCGAACCTCAAAAAGGTTACTGAAAGAGGCCAAAGATCACATACTACATGATTCCACTTATATTAAATGTCCAGAATAGGTTAACGTACTGCACACTGAATGGTTAATTATATGTTATGTGAATTTCACTTCAATATTTTTTTAACATCTTTATTGGACTATAATTGCTTTACAATGGTGTGTTAGTTTCTGCTTCATAACAAAGTGAATCAGTTATACACACAAATATGTTCCCATATCTCTTTCCTCTTGCGGCTCACTCCCTCCCACCTTCCCTATCCCAGCCCTCTAGGTGGTGACAAACCACCGAGCTGATCTCCCTGTGCTATGCGGCTGTTCCCACTAGCTATCTATTTTACGTTTGGTAATGCATATATGTCCATGCCACTCTCTCACTTTGTCAGAGCTTACCCTTCCCCCTCCCCATATCCTCAAATCCATTCTCTAGTAGGTCTGTATCTTTATTCCCGTCTTACCCCTGGGTTCTTCATTACCTTTTTTTTTTTTTCTTAGATTCCATATATATGTGTTAACATACAGTAATTGTTTTTCACTTTCTGACCTAATTCACTCTATATGACAGACTCTACGTCCATCCACCTCACTACAAATAACTCAGTTTAGTTTCTTTTTATGGCTGAGTAATATTCCATTGTATATATGTGCCACATCTTCATCCATTCATCTGTTGATAGACACTGAGGTTGCTTCCATGTCCTGGCTATTGTAAACAGAGCTACAATGAACATTTTGGTACATGACTCTTTTTGAATTATGGTTTTCTCAGGGTATATGCCCAGTAGTGGGATTGCTGGGTCGTATGGTAGTTCTATCTGTAGTTTTTTGAGGAACCTCCATACTGTTCTCCATAGTGGCTGTATCAATTTACATTCCTACCAACAGTGCAAGAGGGTTCCCTTTTCTCCACACCCTCTCCAGCATTTATTGTTTGTAGATTTTTTCATGATGGCCATTCTGATCGGTGTGAGATGATATCTCATTGTAGTTTTTGGGTTTTTTTTTGGGTTTTTTTGTTTTTTTCTCATTGTAGTTTTGATTTGCATTTCTCTAATGGTTAATGATGTTGAGCATTCTTTCATGTGTTTGTTGGCAATCTGTATATCTTCTTTGGAGAAATGTCTATTTAGGTCTTCTGTCCATTTTTGGATTGGGTTTTTTGTTTTTTTTTGTTATTGAGCTGCATGAGCTGCTTGTAAATTTTGGAGATTAATCCTTTGTCAGTTGCTTCATTTGCAAATATTTTCTCCCATTTTGAGGGTTGTCTTTTGGTCTTGTTTATGGTTTCCTTTGCTGTGCAAAAGCTTTTAAGTTTCATTAGGTTCCATTTGTTTATTTTCATTTTTATTTCCATTTCTCTAGGAGGTGGGTCAAAAAGGATCTTGCTGTGATTTATGTCATAGAGTGTTCTGCCTATGTTTTCCTCTCAGAGTTTGATAGTTTCTGGCCTTACATTTAGGTCTTTAATCCATTTTGAGTTTATTTTTGTGTATGGTGTTAGGGAGTGTTGTAATTTCATACTTTTACATGTACCTGTCCAGTTTTCCCAGCACCACTTAGAGGCTGTCTTTTCTCCACTGTATATTCTTGCCTCCTTTATCAAAGATAAGGTGACCATATGTACGTGCGTTTATCTCTGGGCTTTCTGTCCTGTTCCATTGATCTATATTTCTGTTTTTGTGCCAGTACCATACTGTCTTCATTATTCTAGCTTTGAGGTAGTATAGTCTGAAGACAGGGAGCCTGATTCCTCCAGCTGTATTTTGCGTTCTCAAGATTGCTTTGGCTATTCGGGGTCTTTTGTGTTTCCATACAAATTGTGAAATTTTTTGTTCCAGTTCTGTGAAAAATGCCAGTGGTAGTTTGATAGGGATTGCACTGAATCTGTAGATTGCTTTGGATAGTAGAGTCATTTTCATAATGTTGATTCTTCCAATCCAAGAACATGGTATATCTCTCCATCTATTTGTATCATCTTTAATTTCTGTCATCAGTGTCTTATAATTTTCTGCATACAGGTCTTTTGTCTCCTTAGTTAGCTTTATTCCTAGATATTTTATTCTTTTTGTTGCAATGGTAAATGGGAGTGTTTTCTTAATTTCACTTTCAGATTTTTCATCATTAGTGTATAGGAACGCCAGAGATTTCTGTGCATTAATTTTGTATCCTGCTACTTTACCAAATTCACTGATTAGCTCTAGTAGTTTTCTGGTGGCATCTTTAGGATTTTTGATGTATAGTATCATGTCATCTGCAAACAGTGACAGCTTTACTTCTTCTTTTCCGATTTGGATTCCTTTTATTTCTTTTTCTTCTCTGATTGCTGTGGCTAAAACTTCCAAAACTATGTTGAATAATAGTGGTGAGAGTGGGCAACCTTGTCTTGTTCCTGATTTTAGTGGAAATGGTTTCAGTTTTTCACCATTGAGAATGACGTTGGCTGTGGGTTTGTCATATAAGGCCTTTATTATGTTGAGGAATGTTCTCTCTATGCCTACTTTCTGCAGGGTTTTTATCATAAATGGGTGTTGAATTTTGTTGAAAGCTTTTTCTGCATCTATTGAGATGATCATATGGTTTTTCTCCTTCAATTTGTTAATATGGTGTACCACGTTGATTGATTTGTGTATATTGAAGAATCCTTGCATTCCTGGAATAAACTCCACTTGATCATGGTGTATGATCCTTTTAATATGCAGTTGGATTCTGTTTGAGAGTATTTTGTTGAGGATTTTTTTTTTTTTTGCGGTACGTAGGCCTCTCACTGTTGCGGCCCCACCCGTTGCGGAGCACAGGCTCTGGACGCGCAGGCTCAGCGCCCATGGCTCACAGACCCAGCCACTCCGCGGTATGTGGGATCTTCCCAGACCGGGGTACAAACCTGTGTACCCTGCATCGGCAGGCGGACTCTCAACCACTGTGCCAACAGGGAAGCCCTGTTGAGGATATTTGCATCTATGTTCATCAGTGATATTGACCTGTAGTTTTCTTTCTTTGTGACATCTTTGTCTGGTTTTGGTATCAGGATGATGGTGGCCTCGTAGAATGAGTTTGGGAGTGTTCCTCCCTCTGCTATATTTTGGAAGAGTTTGAGAAGAATAGGTATTAGCTCTCACTTCAATATTTTTAAATGTCAAAAAAAAAAAAAGATTAAAGAAAGAAAAAAGGAAAACAAAGAGGGGGCAAAAAAGGAAATAGAAACTGCTCATAGGTGCCAAAGAAAGAACTACCCCCAGAGGTATAAAGGTGAAAAGAAAACAAATAAGCAATTCAACTGAGAAATCAATTAGAAATTGCTCCAGTGGTTCCAGTCTCTTTCTCTTCAGTGACCCAATAAAGGTTTGAAATCATTCTCTTTAAACTCTCATTTTTCATGCCAATATATAGGAGGCAAGAAGCCTAGACTCAACTAGCCTAAAAAGCCTGGCAGATACCGAATCTAGATAGATAGAAGGTCAAGTTCAGCAAATCCCAAAGAACCCAGGAGGCCCTCTCAACCTTGGCAGAAGGGTGCGGTGTTCAGAAGCTCAGACAGAGGCAGCACAGGAGCATTGAGCAGCAAGGGATACCTAGGGAGATCCCCATCCAAAGTGCTAGATCCTAGCCTTGAGTCCTGCTAAGAGTGCCTGCTGTGCTGGGCCTGAGGGTCCTTTAACACAGATGTTCACTGCATACAGAAGGAGGTTTCAAAAGTGCAGATGAAAACTTAAAGCAGAACACAAGGTGCTGGGTTCAGCAGAAGGCCCTTCACTCCTTTCACTCAGCATCGCTCCTATAATCTGTATCTGTAGCTGGGAACTTCGGTCCTCACTAGTCTAACCATAAAGAACCAACTTTTACTGAAATCTACCAAAATCATAAAATGTAAAAGCATATCATCTTATTTTCTTCCTCAGAGAATAATTTTTAAAAATTTTATATTAACTTTTTAATTTTTATTATTATTTTTTAATATTAACTTTTATAACTTAAAAAAAAATCTTACTTTTAAAAGAATTTGTCTGCTGATAAATATATTTAAGGATGGCAGGGGCTTCCCTGGTGGCGCGGTGGTTGGGAATCCGCCTGCCAATGCAGGGTACAGGGGTTCGAGCCCTGGTCCGGGAGGATCCCACATGCCCCGAAGCAACTAAGCCCGTGAGCCACAACTACCGAGCCTGTGGTCTAGAGCCCGCGAGCCACAACTATTGAGCCTGCGCGTCTAGAGCCCGTGCTCTGCAACAAGAGAAGCCACCGCAATGAGAAACCTGCTCACCGCAACCAAGAGTAGCCCCTGCTCGCTGCAACTAGAGAAAGCCCGCACACAGCAACGAAGACCCAATGCAGCCAAAAATAAATAAATAAAAATTAAAAAAAAAACAAACCAACTTTTACTGAAATCTACCAAAATCATAAAGTGTAAAAGCATATCATCTTATTTTCTTCCTCAGATAATAATTTTTTAAAATTTTGTATTAACTTTTATAACTTTAAAAAAATCTTACTTTTAAAAGAATTTGTCTGCTGATAAATATATTTAAGGATGGCAGAATGGCCCATAAAACAAAGGTGTAGGACTGTATACCATAGAGCAGCATAACAAATATGCATATTTCTAATGTGTATCAAGGAAAATAAATGTATGCAAAATATCAAATGATGAAGGGATGAAGATCTTTCTCTGTTGGGGTCATAAGGCATCTTCCAGTTAGACCTACCCCAACATTTGTAGGACAGGAGCAAGAGTACAAATGGAGGCCCATATATCATATGCCATGAAGTATCTGCTCACCCCATCCAATTCAAGACAGGCAACTCCTGTCCACAAGACGCCCCCAGTCTCTACTGATAATGGCATTCTCCTTTTAAGTTCCTCAAAGAATCTGAGGCTGGAATCCAGGTTGAACATAGACTTCTTCAACTTCTCAGGGTTCTGCACTAGAATAGAGCCATGCCAGGAGAGCCACCCATACCCTGACTTTTCCCCTTCTTTCCACCTCAGTTCTATATTATACCACAAGGGGCACTGAACACACATCCACAACAGCTGCCCCTTAGCAACCCCTCAGACCTGGGGTTCACCCACTTCAGGTGAATGAACCTGAGAAGGAGGTCAGAGAAGACTCTAGAAAAAGGTGCTAGGCCATTTGGGCAGGGAATTCTAGCACTCTAAGTACCTAAAGCAAGGTCTAGAAGGAGGGGGCACAGGCTGTGGATAGGCACATCTCCTTGGATCTGTGGATTCCTTATCCCACAGGGAAGGGAGAAGATGGAGAAGGGCCAGAGTGGGGTCCTTCAGAGCTATGTTCCTCAAAAGTGTGCTCCACCAACACGAGAGTGAACACCACCTGGGAGCCTACTAGAAATGGAGAATCCCAGGCCCCACTGGGATTTTGATTGGACCCACTCAATCAAAATCTCTAGGTGATTCATATGCACATTGAAGTTCAAGTATGGGATTGGCACAGGGCCCCTTTTGTCCAAATTGAAGGGTGATGTTGTGTCTGGCAGTTGTCAGACTACTTAACCAGCTTTGAAAGTGAAGGTAGGCTATTTCAGATGAAATAACATTCCATTCACGTGCATGACAACACAGGGACTTGTTTAGTTCTCCAACAACTCAAGCAAAGGATCCAAGACAAGTGGAATGATATGGGTCCCATCTACACTTATGGACTGAGACTGAGTCACAGACTTTTTAAAAATTGTAACAGATTCCCAGAAATTTTATTAGTTCTGTCAGGGCATAATATCATGAGAAAATAAGTTAGACACCAAGGAACATCTGGCTCTATCAATTAAAAGTAGGATTCCACAGTCTAATTATTACATTTTCAATTAAAGCTGAGCTCCTGGTACATTCTTCCACTGTTCCTTGAATTAGCAGAGACCTGTGAGCATGTTCAGAGCAGGGATATGTTAATTAGAAAGAGAATTTCCCAATAAGAAGCTCAGCTGACAACGCCTGATAATTAGGAATGTTATAACAAATCACTGACCCATGAGAGACACTCTCCTAGTGTTAGCTGCCCTCAGGGACTCACAGAAGACCACATCACAATTTCTACCACTTGTCACTTTTGCTGCTGCTTTTGCAGGCTGTCACATTTACATGTCTTCAAGAAGTAGTCTGGGAAACCAAGTGACACTGAAATCCTGGCACTCCCTTTTTCAATAGTGTCTGCTTCTCTGTCCTTAGGGGCACTTTAACTTCACCCAGAGCACTTCTTGGTTGAAGATTTTAGCAGTGCAGACCCTCACATCACAGAGTGCAAAGTCTTGCCTTCAGAACCTGAATGTCACTTGGTATCCTAGAGTGTCTCTCCTCTTCACCTAGTGGTGAGTAGGGCCAAAACACAAATGTTGAGGGTCTTCATCACTTCAGATACTCTCGCAGCAGCAAGACTGTGCTTGACTTCACCATGCTGCTGTGTGTACTATTACTGCTAGGTGAGCCAGGACACTGAGGCTCTGAATATGTTTTGAGAAATGTATGTTTGCAACAGAATGGCAGATGAGAAAACAGAGCAGAAGTACAAAGAGAAGGCCCAAGACCAGCCTGAAAGTACCAGGAGTAGAAATGATCCCAATAAGACTGCTTACTACAGCTGCATGGTGTGCTAAGTGTTTTCCAAATGTGCACATTCTCCCTCAATCTTTACCACACCATTTTATGGCAGATTTTATTCCCATTTTACGAATGGCAAAATGAAGGCTTGGATTATTTATGGAAGATTACATAGCTAGTGAGACATGATTCAAAACCAGGTTTAGTCAACCAAACTCAAAGTTCTTGACCAGTGTATCATACTGTAACAAAAGTAGAAAAGACTCCAGAAGATTCAGTCAGATCTCTGCATGCTGGATTATCTGAGCATACCCCAAACCTACCTCCTAACTTTCTCCTGTTGCCCTTCCTATCTGTCTCCTAGTTAACCTCCACATTTGGCCAAATCTTTTAAATTTTAGCTCCCATAGATTCTCCATTTTCTACTTTTCATTTCCATTGCCACTGGCCTAGTTGGGACCTGGTCACTTCTCTGTTACTGCAGCAGTGCTCTAACTTATCTCCCTTCATTCAGCCCCTCACTTTTGTGACACAATCTTCACCTTGATGCCAGAATGAACGTCCCCAAGCAAGGTCAGGACACAGCCCTTCCGCAGAAATCATCCAGCTTCCTAAAAGCCACAGGTTCATACTAAGCTCTCTTCTTGTCTTGCCTTCCACACTGGTCTTCTTATACTTGACCCAAATGACTGTCTCTCTGTTCCACCCCAAACACAAGCCCATAACCTTGGTCTGGCTCATTCCATTCCCTAGGGCTGGAATGCCCATCTTTTCATTCTCTTCAATCAAAATCAAATCCTTCCTTCAAAGCTCAACCAGGAATCTCCTGTCAAAATGGATCTTCCTTTCCTAGGCGCTCCCATTGACTTGCCCTTGAGCTGCATTTATTTTATTCCATAGGTTTCAATTTGCCTGTCTCACCTGTTAGACCGAAAGATTCAAGATCATCTTTATAACCACAGTACCTACAATGCTTTTCATAGGGAATTACCATCTGAAAGCAGCCTCAAGTGAGAATTTTCCTTTAGAGTTAAAGGGTTTTATCCTCCTCTTCATCAACAAGAATTCTGAAATTCACTGCATTTCACATTTTGTTTTTGCTCTTATTTGGTTTTTTCTGGCTAAAAAGCTAGAAGTCAAATCTCTCTTTATCCTCAACTCCTGCCCTATTCTAATTTCTATCTTCTCCAATCTTTATTTTCTACTTTCTCCTTGTATTTTATTATTTTATGTTTCCTTTAATTTACCTCAACTCCTATGGAAGAAGATGGCATATAAGTAGACAGACATATAAATAAAGATTAGGTTTTTGAGAAATGATTGACAACTTGCATTGAAAGTAAGATTCCTATGGGGGAAAAAAGTGGAGAACTCAGCCAAAATTTGTTACAGTTTCTGTCCATAGTCTAAAGGGAAGGATACAGGACTGAAACAAGAAAGCAGTTTGCTCCCTGAGACTCAAAGGGTGACACAGTAAAAAATGGGGGTGGGGGCTATGGTACTCTGAAGCTATAGCCTTAAGCACTGAGGTCCAGATATGAACCAGGTATCCGGTAAACAGAGCACTACCTAAGAAATGTTTACTTAACTTTGACTTCCCAAATTCATTCCCACCATAAGTGATTGCTAGTTGTGCATGGGGCAGGAGTTGGAGAAAACTATACTAGAGATTGGTGACATACCAAGAGAAAGTGCAGAAAAGCTGGTATTTGGAGGAACCTGCTTTGATGCAAAAGTCCCTTCCCACTCATTTCATTTGAGTGTAACTACTGACCTCAAGGAGAAGTGAAAACCAGTGGAGGGGGCTAGAAATAAAACGGGCAGAGTGCAGTGGACTCTGGTTCATAACAGTTACTACTCCACTGCAGCTAAGGCCGAAAGAAAGCCAGAGCTCAAGCCATGGGCCATCCAAGTTCCAACCTTTTGCCCCCATAACTTACTAGCCAGGTGAGTTTGGAAAAATCATTCACCTGTCCAAGCCTCAGTTTTCTCCATCCTAAAATGGGAATAGCTATGCTTTCCTTACTGGGTACTTTGACGATCAAATGAAATGATATGTGAATTTGCTTTATAAACTCTTCATAGACAAGACTTATTTTTATTTCAATGAAGATTTATTGAGAGAAGCAACACAGCATAGGATCACAGATCACAGACTCTAAAACCACATGGCCCAGGATTTAAATTCTAGTTCTGTCATTTCCTAGTTTTATGGCCTTAGGCATGTTACTAACCTCTCCAAGGCTCAGTTTTCTCATTTGTAAAATGGGATAAGAGTGACTATCTGATAGGGTTATCATGAGGAATAAATGAGTAAATTTTTTATCTAAAGAAGTAATGTTATACATGTTTCATAAATACATGGATTGTGACTATCCCATAAGCCAGGTACTATGCTGTGCGCTGCGGGGTGCACCCCTCCCCCCCACACACACAATAACAATGGATCCTGTCAGAACTTTCACATGCCCAGGCGTAACCTAACCTATGACCCAAGCAACAGGAGATAAACAATAAACAATAAACCTCTCAGGGGCAGAAAATCAGATGACAACCTTGACAAGGGATTCATAGCTGGAATTCTCCTACAATTCTCCTACAAAATCTGAATTTCAAATTTCAGATTTTCATCCTGTCCTTGTGGTCACTTAATTAATTTGTAGTATCTCTCCAAGACTTGCTGTGATTCATTTATGCTTGTGAAATGTTCAAGCAGTTTTTTATACCATTTATTTAATGAACTATTATTATGACTGCTGTGGAGAAATTTCACTTTGGTGTTGAGAAATATTTTATAAACACCTTTCAGCTGCCCACATTCAGGGAAGATATGAAATGCAGGAAGTACAAAAAAAAATCACTTCATTGGATGAAACTTTTACAGGGTCTCTCATCCATCTTTTGTGAGCTCTGTAGCTTTTTTGTTTTTGTTTGTATGTTTGTTTTAAGTTGAACATTGATGAAGGAGAAGAACATCTTTTCCCACTTCCTGTTCACCTAGCATGGAGCAGGTAACCTGGTAAAACTTCAATAAGGCCCAAGTAAATTTTGTCACTTTTGGATAATTCATTTTGTAATTAATCAAGGGTTTTATTTGAGGATGATTAGCAACTGGCCATATTCCAGTTCTGACATTCTACAAATATTATCCCATGATTGATTACTTCTTTTGAAGTGCGGCAGAAAAGTTGTCCAACTCATTACCAAGCTCTGAAAATCCTCGCTGTTGACACAGAGGGAAACCTCTACGTGAGTCACTATAGTTTTACAACTGAATAAACTGTTAACTAAATTGGAAAAATTGTCATCAAGATGATAAAGGCCATTTTGGAACTCAATGCCAAAGCACTCCCGACTTGTACCTTTCTGAGAATGACCACTTGTAAAAAGATTGACGTCTGGGAGATTAAAGGTGAAATCTAATACGATTCCCCAGGTCTCAATATGCTGCTTCAACCTGATTTAAGGAAAAGGAATTTCCTGGGTATGTCCCTTTAGTGTTTTTGTCCTAGGAGTATGCATGAGAATCCATTCTGTAAGCCACTGTGCTAGCATGTTATAAAGATGACTGGTCCTTTGGCTTGTGACATAGTTTGGCCATATGTATTCAACTTTCCAGTACTCTTTTGTTCATTCTTTTTCTTCAAAGTTTACATTTATACAGCTTCCTTAATCCTGATTTCTTAAAGGCATGGGACCCAGCCTTTATATATATTAAATACTATGCATACAAGTGTTCTTATCTGTGGGAAAAATCAGGAAGAGGACACACCGGACTCACTCATAACTCTGATCACCTGCTTTTCTCCTCCACTAACCTCCAAGGCAGACTAATTTACACAATTGACGAACTGCCTGATAACCCCACGTCTTCTTTCACTGTGAGCCAGAGCATAGCTGGAGAGCCTGCCACAACACTGGGAACCATTCATCTCTTACAAACTCAGGGAAAAAAGAAAACCAATGTAACAAGCTTGGGCACCAGACCTTACTCTCATCCCTTCTTAACTTCTGGGGAGTTAAGAAGGGATGAGAAGTTAAGAAGGAACATTTTAAAGGACCCTTTTCACACCTAGGGTGCTTCCACACTCTACCTGCTTAACATGGAATTTAATAGGCCACTTAGCTATCCTTTGGAGAGGTTCCAGCACTGTCATTCAGTAAGGTATTTTTGCATATATTAAATTTGGTTGTGAGGACTAAAATTCAAGAGCTTGATTGAAAAACAAAGGTTTTTTTCCCTAGCTGTTCAATGTAGTATTATTCAGGTGCTAAAAGGCAACAAGGAGAAGCTGTAAACACTCTCTGTTCATGTCTTTCCCTCCTCCACACAATGTATTACCCTGAGTTACTGACTGTGGAAAGAAGCCCACACTTCACAGAAGCAGTTAGGCTCCCATAGGTCTCTAGCCTACAGAATATCTAACTTCACATCATCACAGGGTAGCAGCACTAGAGAAGAACTTACAGACTACCTGCTTTAATTCCCTCGATTTTCCTGACCGGAAAGATGAAAGCAGGATAAGTGAAGTGATTTGTCCAAGGTGACACTACTAGTTAGTGCCAGAGCCTGGACTAGAGAGAGCCCAGTTCTGGCTTCCCAGTCCAATGTTAATTCTTACTATATTTCCTAAGACATATTATTTTCTTTTCGAAATCCATCCAAATGGCTTCTGATAGGGTTGTAGAAATGCCTATGAGAAACTGAGTCTGCAAAGCCAATGGGCAAATACCAAACACAGGGCCAGTCCATCTCAAACTATCTGGGAAGATCTGTGGGTCAAGAGGCAAGACAAGGGCAGGCAGCCCTGCTTCAAAGGATTCTAAGCAGCTGGTAATTGAGACCTCCTCCTTAATAAAATGACATCCTCTGGTCATCCTGCAGACAAGCCCCTGGCATAGCCCTGGTACTTAACTGACCAAATATCTACCCATTAACACCATCTCTATTTCTGAATGGGTAGTCATTTTAATGGGAGACATAAATAGGGACATGTTAGTCATGGCCTTGGTCTTCAAAGAGTTTGATACTTCTAAAGCAAGACAATCGTGTTTTAAATAATATGTTTAAACTATGGAGCCTTGCATCTAACAGGTTAAAAAAAAACAACCTGCTACACTGAATATATAGTCTCCTAATTCCAAAGATATTTTGTCAAAATTAATTCATCGTTTTAAAATCACGGCTAGATTTCTAAGTTAATCCTCAAAATCTATTTCAATAACAAAGTATTACAACATGCTACAGTGAAAATGGAAGAAATCCTCACTGACAGTGTATCATCAGATAAGGGCAATCTGAAAACAATAAAACTAAATAAGAGGTCTTTTCCTAAACTTTTTAAATGCTAGCAAAGGAAGAAAAACGGATTCAACGAATAAGCGTATGGAAGGCATGTGAAATTTCTGAATAGAAATTCTGAGTACTTCTGAGGACTATTAAGGTTGACTACAATCACGGAGTGCCTTCAGTGGAACGATGTGGGCTGTGAGTTAGGAAAGATGGAAAAAAGGAGAAAACTATAAGAAGATGAAGAGAGATGAAGACTAGTGAAGTTTGGTAGATGGTTCCATGTCTGTCATTGGGTGGTGCTGTTGACTCGGGACAGTTGGACCACTGCTCCTCAGGTAAAAGGGTTGTAGTGACGGTGATCAGCAGTGGTTCTCAAAGGTGGTTCCTGGTCAGCAGCATCAAGACCACTTCGGAATTTTTCAGAAATGCAAAACATCAGGCTCCACCCCAGACCTAATGAATCAGAAAGATTTCTTTCTCAACATCTAGCCCTCCAGCTGATTGTGATGCAAGCTAAAGTTTGAGAACTACTCACCAGTTATGTAGAATGAATAACAGCAAGAAGCTGTTCATTACACAGGATATTTGCAAGTCAGGCAATTTGGCCATGTCCTGCTAGTGACTGTACTTTAAAGCACTGGTTCTCAAATTTGGCTGCACATTGGAAGTTTTAAAAAAACCCTGAGGGCCTGGCTCCACCCCAGAGATTGTGACTTAATTGACATTGCAGTGTGGCCAAGGCATCAGGACTTTTACAAGCTCCCCAGGTGATTCTAATAGGTAACATTTGGAAACCACTGTTTGAAAGCACTTCAATCATATTATGTACTCAATTTAAAAAATCTTATTCTAGACCCTCTCCTCATGGGTCCATGGTTAAGCTTGTGTTTTATAACCTACGTATCACTGGGAAACCCAGACCAGTTGGGGGTCTGCTTCCCATAGGCCAGTAGTTCTCAACTAGAGGCAATTTTGCCCCCAGGGGATGTCTGGCAGTGTCTGGAGACTTTTTTGGTTGTCACAACAAGGGTGCAGAAAGCTTGCTACTGAAATCTACTGAGGAGAGAGGCCAGGGATGCTGCCAAACCTCCTACAATGCACAGGACGGCTCCCACAGCAAAGAACTATCTATCCCACATGCCATTAGCGCTGCTTCTGAGAAACCCTGCGATAGACAAATCAACTATTCTCAATCCATTTTAGCTCTTGTACCTTAGACTGGATGGAAGAAAGGGTAGGTTTGCTCCACAGGCACAGCCATTTTGGTTCACTTCAGCCTTACCAGAGCCCCCTTTCTTGTGCAGGTGTCTATGTGAGCTTATCAGGTGCCTGCTCAGTTATTAATAAAACGGTGCTTCATTTTCCATTCAAATATGGTTCTTATTGCATATGTTCTGTCGGTCAGAATTCCTCAGAGGGAAGAAAGGATAAGTGGAAGGATTTAGGTACCCAAATCCTTTGCCCTAGCAATTCCCATGACTAGCCTTGACTCTTCATTTGCAACTATCCAAGTTTTTTAACTTATCAAGCTGAAGGGTAGGCAGAATAGAGAAGTGAAATGGGAACAGGGTCATATTTCAGCCAAACATAAACTAGACCTATGCTCTCTGCATCCAGACAGATGCTGGGAGCTGCTGATGGCTGACTCATTAGTATATAAGACATGCCTGCTGCTGAGAACAAACTCTGCTACCGAGCCCGACACTTATTCATCTGCTTTTATTCTGCCTTAAAAAATGACTAGAGCATAAAATCTCTTACCATCTACTGTGTTTTACCCCAAATCTTCAACATCCACCGTTCCAACGATTTCCACACTGATTCAAAGCAGTTTATGTCAGCCCAGGTGTTTAAAGTTCCAGGTTGAAACATTTGGTTAATTAACATCATGCTGCAAACACTCAAAATCACTTCAGGTACCACTAGAACAGAACAAAACTCCCCAAAATAAAAACTGTGGGGAAATACAAACAAATGACGGTATTCTGTGAAAAACAATATATGCTTTTAGTGACAATAAAAGCAGCAAGAGCTTTCTTGAATTAATACCATGTTCCTGAAAGATGATTTTCTGAAATAAATTATACTGAATTTGAGTAAAGACTTGAAAGTACACATAGTTATAAGGAGAATGCAGCTATGTGCGGGATGCCAAATCATTAGCAGTTTCTTGAAAAGAAAAAAGGTGCAGTGAAAAAGCAGTGCAAACCTCAAGAGCAGCAATCTTGGAAATATCCAAAGAAATGGCCATTCTTCTACTGAGAACCAAAAATGGTTTTTCTCCCCTAGTTTCAGCGCCACAATACACTCAGCCATGGTTCTCTTCAGCCCT
Organism: Phocoena phocoena; assembly: GCF_963924675.1. Classification (NCBI taxonomy): domain Eukaryota; kingdom Metazoa; phylum Chordata; class Mammalia; order Artiodactyla; family Phocoenidae; genus Phocoena; species Phocoena phocoena. Next base: position 61,047,500 of record NC_089224.1, on the reverse strand, counting down.
CTCCACTCCCCACAGCCCCAACTCAAAGTCCTACTTTAACGCCTGCATTTTAATTCTTTTAAACATTCATTTGTGCCTTTCTTTCCAATCATTTTCAGTAAAACTTCACTTCTTTTGGAAACAGGCCTGAGGTGGTTCTGTCAGAATTAATTTTTTTAAAGTATAAACTGGAGAGTGTTAAGAAGTAAATGCAGTTTTCTTAGTTTAGAGGCAGGTGTCAGGGTGAAGTGCATTAGGTTTCGATGTATTTTCTTCTTTTCCAAGTACTAAAGAGGGTGGGGAGTAGTTCTGGCTTAGCCTTGGTTGGATGCCCAGGTGGTATTCGGGTGTGGCTGATCTGAGGTGACTGTCAGGCTGACAACTCCACTAGGGTCCGTCTGCAGGAAGGGCTAGAGAGGGGCTCTCACAGAAGATCTCAAGGGTAGAGACAAGTTTAGTCCCAAACAATGCCTCAGCTGTTACAGGGCTGAGAAGACATGGTTTTGAGTACAGCATTTTGTCTATTACTCAGATTTCTCCCAGGAAAAACTTCTCACCCAGCAAGTCCTGGCAGCCATGGGCTTGTGAATGAAGCCTGAAGAAACAAATGCAAAGACATATTTTCCCACCATGTTTGAGCTGGGAACTGACACAGTACCTCTTTAGGAGAATGTAACCAAGTAACACAAAAGGGAGAAGAGAATCTCATTCAAGACAAAAATAAGATGCAGCTTCAGTTCATCTGTAGTTCCAGAAATCCAATAAAAATGTGGTGGGTTGAGGGCTGGCAAAGACGCTCTCCTTAACCAAACCTTACGAAGGTTCCTCTGAGCCCTCCTTCAACCAGGCTTCATCCTTGGGTCCTGTCTTCGGCTTGTCTAGTCCAGTTGTAGCAAGAATCCTGCTAAGTCATTTAAGCAAGAAACCCCCCACCCTTGATGTCTCCTTTTAGTAATTTCCATCCATTGACCTGCTCCTCCTCCTCCTTGTATATGAAGTCCCATGTGTCTTCGTATTTAGAATTGTGCCCAGTTCTATATTGGAGTCTCTTTTCCTCTATTACAATAGTTACTGAGTAAAATCAGCCTTCACCACTTTAATTAATGTCAGGATCTGGTACCCTCTGACACGGCTCCCAGGTATAGCAGCTGCAGGAGCAGCAGAACCTAGCACATGGAGCACCAGCCAGCACCGCAGCAAGGTGGTGTCACCCATACTGGAAGGCAGCACGCTGGGCACTGTTAAGAGCACAGGTAAGGGCCAAGAGGCAAAGCAGACAAACATCACCAATAGGGGCTGGCACAGAAGAGGAAACTGGCAGGTATGCTTCAGTATCCCAGAGAAGCTGGGAGACTGCCTGGGGATGCCCAGTAGAAAGGAGATGAGAGAAGAATCTGATCTACTCAAGAGGAGAATGGAGCTCCTACAACAGAATGAAGTAGGAGTGTGTGTGGCTCCTAACTCTACCTAAAACCTCCTGCTCTCCATCCACTCATGCCAAGTTCTATAAAACGGCCATAAAGTATTTACTTATGCATATGATTATATGGATCAGCCCAAAGACTGGGAGAGACATTAAATAATCTTTGCCCCTTTCCCTCAGGAAAACAGCACCTAGTCTTTCTCTTGTCTTTCACGGTCTCTCTGTGGGTTTCCATCTTCTGAGCTCCTGTTTGCCTGCTCCTATTCCCATTTTTCAGTTAGAAATAGAATTCCTTTCCAGATAGAAGGAATCTGACTGGCCCATTTCACCCTTGTGTGGGAAGAGGTTTTTGCTGGCCAGCCTATGGACTGCTGTCTTTGGGTCAGTTGCGTACCCGTAATACAGTCAGCCATATTTGAGCAAGGGTCAAGTGGAGTAAAACATGGTGGTCCAGAAGGTGAGCAGTTACCCTCAGAAAGAGACTGTGGGCATGACTGACAAGTTACTGCTCACGATATTGTCACAGAGTTACACAATTAGCAAGTTTTCGCATACCTGTTTGAAAAGAAAAGCAAAAACCTGAGGAATATTCGGTTCTACTAGGACAAGTATAGATTATTTAATGTCTTGAAGTCTTTGGGCAGATCTGTTCCTAAATTATTCCAAACACCATCTTAAAAGTCTCCCTGGACAAGAGAATGGGTAAGAAATAGCCCACAAAATGCCATGGGGGAAGCAAAGTTTTGAGCAAGCCAAAAATATGGGTAAATGTAAATTCTGAGGTAAAGAGTCAATAAATTGTAGCACAGAAGTAAAAGATAAAGCAAAGAAAAGAGCTGAGGAAATAAACTATGCCTGAGGTCAGCTCTAGGAAAGGAAGGGAGGGAGGGAGGGAGGGAGGAGGGAGGGAGGGAGGAAGGAAGGGAGGAAGGAAGGGAGGGAGGGAGGAAGGAAGGGAGGGAGGGAGGGAGGGAGGAAGGAAGGAAGGAAGGGAGGGAGGGAAGGAAGGAAGGGAGGGAGGGAGGGAGGGAGGGAGGAAGGAAGGAAAGGAGGGAGGGAGGGAGGGAGGAAGGAAGGAAGGAAGGGAGGGAGGGAGGGAGGGAAGGGAGGAAGGGAGGGAGGGAGGGAGGAAGAAAGGAAGGAAGGAAGGGAGGGAGGGAGGAAGGAAGGGAGGGAGGGAGGGAGGAAGGAAGGGAGGAAGGAAGGGAGGGAGGGAGGGAGAGAAGAAGGGAGGGAGGGATGGAGGAAGGGAAGGAAGGAGGAAGGCAGGCAGGTGGGGGGAGGGGGGAGGGAGGAGGGCAGAAGGGAGTTGAGCCTGTCCTTGGCGTAGTGCTGGGGTGGGGAGTCAGTGAACTACTGCTGCTACTGCAGGGTCCAGATAGCACAGTCCCTAGAATTGATGTTGATTTTCCAATTCCAGGTCCTGGCCATTTCTTGATTCAACTTTGCATTTCCAAAGAGCCATTTTTGCTATTATTGCCACCTGCAGCCTTACAACAAGCTCTATTACTTGAAGAAGCCCACTTATGAAAGAAACCTACACACACACTGGGACTTGTGCATTTAACGTAACTAGAAAGCCTCACGAAGGTGAAGTGTTCTGGACATTTTTTGCTATAAAAATGATTTTTTTTCTTTTGTACATACAATGTAACAACTCCGCAAAAAGAAAAGTTGTGTTCTCAACAGTCAAGGCCTGGAAAAAATCAGACAACAGGCTTCAGGTGAAATTAAACATAGCCTTGGAAGCACAGCCTAGATATTATGAATCCTCGCAAAAGAGATCGCTAATACTCCAGCCCTGTCAGAAATCCTTGAGTAATTGTGGAAAATGGAAGATGTGCCAAAAACTGGGGAACTGGCAAATGTCATTCATGTTTTCAATCTGAAGAAGAAGGCAGATTCAAAAAATTGTATACAGGTCGCCTTGATAAAAATCCAAAATGGTTGATTAAAGGGATTGTTCACGAGAAGCCAGAAAGAGAAACTGCCATCACCAGAAGGCAGCAAAATTTTACCCACAATTGGTCATATCTCCCTTTGATTATACCAAAATGTGGACTTCAACAATGCATTTTACAAGGTCTCTTATGATATTACAAATTATGTGTGGGGGAGGGAGGATGTAAACCTTATAAACATAAACCACTCCCAAAGTCGACACCCACCACAGAGAGATTTCCAGCAGCTTGACACAGAACCCTATCCTTGGCCCATCCAGCTGAACATTTTCATATGAAGCTGAATGAAGACAGTAATAATACGGGGATGCCCATAAAATCCTGAGAGGTCACAGTACTGAGAAAGGTAGGAGATACATCAAATGGCACAGTACGGAGCCAGAGAGGGTTGGCAGGTGTGAGAGACCTAGCAGGATGTAACGTTCTCTACTTGGGTCCAAATAAGCAATTACATAAGTAGAGGCTGAGATACCCAGTTTAAGCAGCAGCATAGGAAAAGACTACGTTTTCATCAGCAGAAAGCCAAACGGGATGCAGCGATGGGACCAGGTCATCAATAAAGCTAATAAGGTAAGTTGTGTTTAATGTGCATATGGCTTCTGGGATTAGAGAAGCAATAAATCCTTTCTACTCTGGACCATACGTGAAATATCCCCTTCAGTTCTAGTAATGCAATTTTTGAGCAGTGTTCATTCACTGGAAAATATTTAGAGGATAGCTACTAGGATAATGAAGGAACCCTGAATTGTTATCATATGAGGAACGGTAAACTGGGTGTGTTCACTTAGCAAGTGTGGGCAGGGGGACATGACAATTTTTCTTGAAATAAATGAAGGGCTGTCATATAGAAGAGAGGCAATACACTGTCTAGGTATCTCCAAAGGAAAAATTAGGGATGAAGCTATAGAAGATATTTTAGCTCATTTGGAAATAGAATAGGCTGCCTTGGCAGGTGTTCAAAGGCCCAATAACCACTAAGTTATAGCTACCTTAACATGTGTAGCTGGACTGGGTAATTTTTAAGGTCCTTTTTAATCTTAAGAGTCTATGCTTTTAAAAAAATATTACTTTTTTAGTCTTATATTCCAGACAATCATGTCTTTACACAAAATATGCTATTGCTCCCAATTACAGAAAGGCTTAAATCCACACCCTTAGACATACCATTTAAAGACCTCCACCAGATGGCTTCATATGCCTTTCATTTTAGTTTCACAAATATTTATTGAGTACCTACTATAATCTGGGCACTATGCTAAGAGCTAATTTTATATCACCAATGCATGGTCCCTGGCCTCAAGGAGCTCACAATCTAAGGGGAGAAAGAATTTTAACATAATGCTGTCAGAGTGAAAAGAGATGGAGTGGGCTCAGTGTGCTACATTATTATAGCACAGAAGAGGGGCCCCCTAGCTAAGCCAGGGAAGACCTTATGGAAGACTTAAGCTGGCATTATGGCTCTAGAGCCACAACCTGGACCTTTCTGTACACTCTCTAGGTTACATAGAAAAGTAACTCAAAGTAGTTTAGACAAGGCCAATGAACTATTGTGAGATAAACTCTGTTGGGATAGAAGGGGTGCAAGCAGAATCCTACCTCACCAAAGTCACGCATCCAAGAATGGATTTCCAAGGCCCTCCTTAGGAGAGAGATTTTCTGTATAAGGCTTCTGGTCCTCCTAGCCATTCCCTAGGGAAGGAGAGTGTGACTAATACTAAGGAGACTCTGACATCCACTGGACCCAGTTAACCAGGGAGTTAGTTACACCCTCCACAACCAGCTGCTATCTGGTAGACCCAGGAAGGTCTTCGTTCTCTAATTCCAATTTTTCCAGAATTTTTCCAATTTTTCCAGATGGGAAGTCTGGGTAAGACCACTGTGTGCTGCACTCTAACCCATGATCAGGGAACCCTAAATAAAACATACTTTGTCCTATTTACTGCAGTTCTGTGTGTTCATACCGAATTTAGCCAAACCCTGAAGAAGAGGGGTGAGTGGTAACATTTGAGCATCGAACCCTACTCTGACTCTCTAGCAGATTCTATCATACAGGGCATGTTAGAGTTAAACATAATGCAACATTTAAGCTGACAGTATTTTTTAATACTGAATGACGTTCATGAGGATCAAGAGAAGAAAACATATTGAGCAGAAGATGTAAAGGTACAAATCAAGCTGTGAGATGGTTCGTGCACTGTAAGGGATCCTGCTGAAAACTTATTTCCCTGTGGATCTATTTCAACAGTCCACCTTAAATGCTGATGTTACACAGGGCTATCATATAGTCACACCATGGCTCAGTATATGCATAATATAACATAAGCCACTCTCATAAATAGAAAAAAAGTTAGCTTGCACAGTCAGAAACAGCTTGCTTAACCACATTATAGTATTCAACTGTGTGCTTATTTTTAATCGCATTAAATCACTTGGAAGGCAATGACCTAATGAAGAGAGAAGTATCTCTTCATGGAGCGTATGAAAGCACCATTTAAGACCAGGATTGAAAGGTGGCAGCATCTCTTCTAACACTGAAGTCCTCTCTGTGGAAATCAGATGTCCCAGCTGCAAACTTTCTTAGTACGTTCACCCCTCTCAAATACTGTCCTTCCAGCCACCCATCATGCAACCAGGCCTAGCGTGTACACCTATTAGGACCTCTACACAAACATCTTACCAACAACTTTGTGACTTCCAATATTTTAGCTCTTTTCTGAAAATAGGCAATGTAGTTCTCCTAAAAAAACATCTCTGGAGACTCAGTGACTTTACTGCATCCTATCACTTTGAAATAGTCACCACAAAGCAGTAAGATGAGTACTCAAGTACTCACAGCAAGCCAGTACTCAAAATAGTTTTGGGTTCCTGATGTAGTCAGCAGGCCTCTATTGTACTGAATGTCATAGGCATAGAGACTGCTGAGGACAAAAGGCTGGGTTTTAACCAGGTAGCAATTCAGATGAACACCAAGGATATATGAGCAAATGATCACATAATCATACTAGCCAAGAAACAAACACCTAACAACAACAACAATAACAACAACGACAACAACAACCAGCCGTCCTAGATACCAAGTAGGCTATATCTTGATAAGAACTGCTTTACAAGCCTAGGATACAGAGAGAGTCACAGACCTGCAGCTTGTGTACTGGTTGTTGAAATATTCAAATGCATTCATACTGGTTGGTAAATAACCACTGCCGTGATACCTAACTTCCCCCTGCCACTAGCATGGCCACCTGGATTCCTCTTATAGGATCCCTTCCCCACATGATAGCTAAAGGATGAAAGCCTGGCACAAAATGGGCTGTCCAGGACTCTGCGTCAGCAATATAGTTGGCATCCATTCCAACTGGTCAGTGCCATGCCAGACCAGCTATTAAAGACGGTGACTATCATCAAAGCCCACAGCCCAGGGATGCTAGCGAGAGTGTCCTGTGAGCCGATTAATATTCTGATTCTCTCCCTCATCCTCTTTTATACACATCTCCCTGCTTCCAACACACATATGGACACATAGGATTAAGCTCTCTCTCTGCATAAGAATCCTCTGAGAATGTCTTAAGATCACAGAGTATATATCTCATATAGAAGAAGCTATACTAAGTTAGGAGTCTTTATTGTTCTCATACATTTTTTTAGCAGGATTCAAATCTTTTAGTTGTGACTTTTTTCCATATTCCAATACTAGGTTTCCCCCGAAAGTCACTGGCATCACTTTTATTAGTCTGGCTAGGCTCTAACCCCCCCATCAGAGATAAGCCTTCATGTAAGAGGGGATAAAGAGAGTAAGCCTAGGACTTCCCTGGTGGCGCAGTGGTTAAGAATCTGCCTCCCAATGAAGGGAACACAGGTTCGTGCCCTGGTCTGGGAAGATCCCACATGCCGCAGAGCAACTAAGCCTGTGAGCCACAACGACTGAGCCTGCGCCTAGAGCCCGCGAGCCACAACTACTGAGCCTGTGTGCCACAACTATTGAAGCCTGCATTCCTAGAGCCCATGCTCCGCAACGAGAAGCCACTGCAATGAGAAGCCCGCGCACCGCAACGAAGAGTAGCCCCTGCTCACTGCAACTAGAGAAAGTCCATGCACAGCAACAAAGACCCAATGCAGCCAAAAATAAATAAACAAATAAATTTATTAAAAAAAAAAGATAGTAAGCCTTTACACCTGCAGGTGTAACCCTAAACCTGCCTTCTGGGTCCTTGTAGTTGGGGGAAGTAGAAAGTTTCACAATAAACTACAAAGATTTGTTTTTCTTCCTGTTTGAGAACACTATACTCCTTCTGGTGAATGTAGGATCCTAGACAAGTAATTACCACTCAGGCACACGTCTCAGAGGACTGCCTGAAAGCATCCATTGATAATCTCCTGTAAGGCCTAAATTTTCCCTGTACTCCCAGTCCCAAAAGAAACTGGGTCAAAATTGAAAGCAGACAATGGGCCTCAGACAAACAGAACAGAATGCACTTCTCTTTCACGTGTTTATGAGGGAATTCAAACACTGCCTAAGCAAGACATAGCACTGCTTATTTCCAATGGTGAGTGTAGTAGGAAGAGTAAGTGAAAAAAAAGGAAAGGTGTATGTGGGGGTGAGAGGCTGCCACTGACAAGTAGACAGAACATTCTGGATTGTTGGAAATTGTGACAATCCTAACATTTTCTTAAGACAGTCTGGTGGAATGCCTTATACCTGAGCCTCAATATATCAAAACCACCTCTTCAATAATATATCTAAATATACCTCCACCTCCCACTAACTATGTAGATCAGAGGAAGTGGTAGAAAAAACAAGGAGGCCTCAGTAGCATTTTATTTATGTCAGTTGAAGAAAGAAAAAGGTCATAACAACTTGAGACACTAAATGAATACTACTTGAGATATAATTTTTTTTTAAAGAGCATAGCCATCATTCTTACCAGAGGTTTGAAAACTCTTCAGATGTTTTGTCAATAATCTGGGGGGACTACAGAATTTTCACCAGTTTCTCATTCTAAGAAATGTCAGATGGATGACACACCAAACTCAATGAAGAAATATGGGACTACTGCTATGGCTAATATTCTGAAGTTTGATCAAAGGTGCTTATTTTTCCCCATTTGTGTTTACTTTAGGTGCTAGGCTTGTGAAAGGTATGAAACTTTATAGATAATACATATATACATGTATTGAAATAACATCCTAGATGCACAAGGCAGGTTAGGGACAGGTGAGGCCAGGCCTCTGGAATGCCAGGCCACTGTTCTGCCCTTCCTCCTTCCCCCATGCTACCTCTATCTATGGCCATGTCTTCAACTTGGTCTTGGGAGACCTGTCCAAACCTCCTCCACCTGTTTTATTTCTAAGTCTGGTGTTCTTAACAATGAGTATCACCTCCCCCTGCACCCACTCCTCAACTGTAGAGCCTTCTCTTTTCACTAAGACCTCAGGAACAGTCAGCAAGCTCACAGGTGAGAATGTTCCTCACATATAAAAAAGTTAGACATTAAAGTACATCAGGGGGAGGCCTGTGTATAAAACACATCCTATTCACTTCTAAATGGTTTAAGACATTAAAGAATAGATTCATTGGAGAGATGTGCGCATCTGCATATTTGTACAATTGTATTTGTGTTCAATTTTACCTTGATAAGTCCCTGAAAGCAATACTCATATCAGACAAAATAGGCTTTAAAATAAGAACCGTTACAAGAGACAAAGAAGGACACTATATAATGATCAAGGGATCAATCCAGATGGTATGGGCCTAAATAAATACAAAATTAAACTTCCTCCCTAAAATAAAGGGCTAAGCCCGACAATCCACAATTACTTTTCAGGATTTTTTCCAACTGTATGCAAATGTCTCTTGGTATGGACTAGTGTCAAAATCACAGTTGGGTTTAATTTGTTTTAATTGTGGTAAAATATACATACTATTTTAACCACTTTAAAGTGTGCAATTCATGGGTATTAAGTACATTCACAGTGTTGTACAACCATTACCCCTATCTAGTTCCAGAACCTTTTCATTACCCTGAAAGGAAACCTCATAGCCATTAGCAGTCACTTCCCATTCTCTGCTTCCCATAAACTAATCGACTACTAACCTGCTATCTATCTCTGTGGATTTACCTACCTATGTCATATAAGTTGAATCACATAATATGTAGCCTTTTTGTCTAGCTTTGTTCATTTAGCACAGTGTTTTCAAGGTTCATCCATGTTGTAGCATCTATCAGTACTTCATTCCTTTTTATGGCTGAATAATAGTCCACTGTATAGACATAACACATTTTGTTTATCCATTCAACCATTGATGGACATTTGGTTTTTTTACACCTTTTGGCTACTGTGACTAGAGCTGCTATGAATATTCATGTACAAGTTCCTGTTTGAACATCTGTCTTCAATTCTTTTAGGTATACACCTAGAAGTAGGAGTGCTGGGTCATATGGTAATTCTACATTTAACTTATTGAGGAACCACCAAACTATGTTTCTCCAGGGCTACCCCATTTGTGTTTAATTTTATAACTATTATTAAATAACATGAACAGTCAGTGCAGGAACAAGCAATTATGCTGGCCTCTCCATATTGCCCCAATTCAGCTAACTGGGCACCTCCTCACACAGAACCTTTTGGTCACTCAAACTGAAACAGCCCCTCCTCGCCATCCCCAGGTACTTCCAGGCTATTATCCTATTGTACTCTTTTCACAGCACTTTCAGATTCTCTGAAATTATTTATTTATTCATTTGCTTGTTAATTGCCTACCTCTCTCTTCTAGAATGTAAGCTCCATGAGAGCAGCACTCTTTTGTCTTGTTCACCACTATATCCCCAGTGCCTAGAACAGTACCAGGCACAGTAGGCATTTCTTTAGTGAATAAATCTCTGAAGAGTGCTTGAGGCTAAAAAGAATTCCTACAAGACAGAGGAAGAGCCAGACTCAGTGCCTATTAATTTTCTTTCTTCTCAAAAACAAAACAAAACAAAGTAATTCTGGATGGCAACAGGCTCTAAAGCCCAAAGAAAGGAAACAAATGTGGCCTCAAAGGCCACCCAATTAGTGACACCATTGACCAACTAACTGTAGACTGCTTAGTTTCAATTGTGCATTTAAGTCTCGGCCTTTCTTTCATAGACCAGATGTCACTGCAATTGGTTGGTTTTGTTCCTGAGGTTAAGACAAAAGAGCTTAGCCTTTAAGGTAAGTTTGCTTCAAGCTCTGATTTTATTTTGTTCTGTTCTGCTTATCAAATAGAAGCCTCCAAGAACTCACTTTAAAGTCAAAGCAAAAAGTCAAGTTACTTTGCAGGATCCCTCAATGTGTACACATTTGCTTTTACCCAACTTGGGTCTTTTTCACAACAATCAGATTCCTGCTGTTTGAATAAGAGAGAAAGAGGAACAAAAAGAAAATGTTTGAGTTGAGCACAAAGCCTTCTAAAGGTCTCACTCTTTCTTTTAGGAGATGAAGACCCCATGGCTTCATGCAGTAAACTGCTTATTCAAAGACAGAGCTCCCTGGTGGCAGGGCACACTGCCCATCTACACTTGCCAGCAGAACATCAGCTCCATGAGGGCAGAGACCTTGCCTTTCGTGGTCACTGCTTGATTTCAGAATAGAGCAATGCCTGCAGTATACTCAATAGATGTTCCCTCAGCTCCACAGCACCTCCACGTTTCCAAGCTTTCAAAGGCACAAAACAAATAAATGTGTTTTCCCAAGCTCTCAAGAACTACCTGAATTTAAGGATTGACACTAAACACCTTGGTTAGAGTCCCAGGAGGATGTGCTCTGGAGTAAATTCAACAGTCAGAGCCTGTGGGTTCTACAGGTACAGAAATGGCCTTCTATGGGAGAAGGACGTAAATGCAGGCCTGATCAGGGCTTCAGGTAGAATCAGATCACAGGGAACACTGGTGACAAAGCTGCCTCCATGGCAATTCAGAGTTTGAAGACATGAATATCACTTTTCCTGGGCCTTGGCTTATTTACTTATTTTCTCTATAGACCTGTGCTGTTCCTCAGCTAAAATAATAATAATAATAATGGCAGCATATCATGGACAGCCAAACTAGAACATTTTGAAACCAGAGTAAATTTTTAAAAATTTTGGTGTGTGCTACCATGGGAGGAGGGTGGTGGTGGTGGTGTTCTTGACCAAATCACCTGAGAAACCAGCAGTTTTCAACATCTTGCTCCTTGGCACACTTGACCACTATGGGCTTTCAGTGCTTAGAAGATTCTATTTTTAAAAATGAAGATATTGGTCCAATTAATGTGCTCTCATGGCTTTTCCCACAAGAGCTACTAATTTACCTTTCTGGGATTTAACAAGGTTTGCCCTAACACTGATATCTAGGGCTTTTAAAAAATCATTATGATGCTACCTTGATTTTTAAAATTCTATTCTCTTCTCTTCTGGGTCTGTGGGTAAGGGGAAAAAAAGAAAAGATGATGCCAGATATGCTTCATCTTTCTCCTTTCCATTACTTTTTCATCCTGGACCAAGAATGAACAGGGCAACTGGGGCTTCCTTCTTCTTAGCATATGGAGTTGTCATCCTTGACATCAATAGACTTGGCAAGAGTCCCTGTTTTCTCTTTCTTGGACTATTCTGAGACATGTAGCTGCAGATGTAGAGTTTGACTAGGCAGAGTGTGACTGGCCTCAGATTACTCTAAATTCTAGGTAAGATGAAATCAAGGGCTCCTCTGTGTATCCCGGTTCCTGATCCTATTTTTTAATATCTCTCAGCATCACCAAAAAGCTCCTATACTTGAGCACCTTCCATATGCAAAGAAAATGGGGGTTCCAAGATGAGGTAGATGAGTAGCTACCTCTCAGGGCTTATAATCTTGAGACACATGAAAGTTTAGAATACGTAAATATGAGATAGAGAATGTGTGCTTTAAAATGAGGATTTAGAACTGAGGATTTTAAATGGAATACTCCCTTAAAGATGGGACAAACTGAATGAAATTCAACCTAAGATTGAATGCCAGTTTCTCAGGAGACTTTCTATGGAGCCAGGCTTTGGGAGCAAAGTAAAGGCTGGAGAAAGGAGAAAAAAACCAAAGAGAAGAAAACAGAGGAGAGGAGAGAGAGGAGAGAAAGAAGAAAAGAGAGACAGACATAGACAAGCACACACAAACTGTGAGGTCAAGAGACAGGGAAAGAGAAAATGTTGATGAATAGGGAAAAGGGAGTTGGCAAAAGCAGCTACTACTTGCCCAAATAATAACTTTGTGTATTAGAAAAGGCTGATCTTCTTCCCCAAGACACTTTTTTGCCACATGCCAGGAAGAAATGCCACTAATTATCTAAATCTATGATGACTAAGAATGTGAATGGTGCTCCCTAGGATTGTTCAGTGCACAACCTGCACAGCCTTACATCCTGGCCATGCAGACTTCATAACAACTAGGCTCCTAAATTTCATCTCATTCAAGACCATGACTCTAGAATATCTGAATAAGCAGCTTCTTGAGAGATCAACGATGTCCTAAGGAACCAGAAGCTGAGATAATCCAAATTCCAGAGCTGGCTTTATGGGCATATAAGCTGTGTAGTTGCACAGGGCTTCACCCTTACAAAGGCTCCACACTTGGAGCCTTTCACCTAGGATGGTGACAGCCTAAAATTCTTAACGATTTTTGAACAAGGAGTCCCATATTTTCATTTTGCACTGGGCCCTGCAAATTATGAAGCTGGTCCTGACTGATTTCAAACTGAATTCTCTCTGGTTGGGTCTGTACCCAAGAAAAATATCTAATGAAGATACAAATTTTATTCTAAAAAGCTGAACAGGAAAGCACAGAGACAGGTGACAAAGAACAATTTTAAAATGGATAATCACAGATAAATAAAGAGAAGAACTTTTTCATTTCTGGAAAAGGCAGGCACTTGGGGTCTGTTTCAGACTCATTATTTGTTCTCAATTAATAAGCACAACATAAAATCACATTTTGTGTGAACCAGTTCACTCTTCTTCAAATGAAAGAAAATTGAAAAAGAAATAAAAAAGAAAGAAAGGTCAACCAACTTCCTAGGGAACAGAAAAATGCAGCATAAAACAAAAACAAAAACAGTTTACTCAACTTTTTCCATGATATCAAAAGGAGTTTTTGACAATTCTCAGCAAAGACATGACAGTACTTTTAATGATGTAAGAAAAAGTGGTCTTCATTGAGAAAAACCTCAGAAAACAGGCTTTGATGATGGGCTTATGCAAAAAGCCCAGGCCCCTTGCTATGAACTTTGATCTACTTTACAGGTTAAACAAAATTAACTGTAAAGAAAATATGTTCTAAAATTATATATAGGTATTTATTGCTATTCTGGGCTTTGGAACTCAGACATTTTCTTCCGGTGCATCTGCCCCTTTGGATGAGTGATTTCTCCAAATAAAGCTAAGGAAAAAGACAAAGAATATCACTTATTGTGTGGATTGTACAGAATCACAAATGTACCTTATTCCTAGGGAAAAGGAAGTGAATCCAGGATTTAGCTATGAGCCTGGCTTCTTGTGCCACTAATTTCTCCAGACCAAGAAATGCTTGTAGGCCTTTGCTTTCTTTTCCTTGTTTTGCTTTTTTTTTTGGTTTTAATTTATTTTTGTTTTTCCATGATTAGCAACTATGAACACACATGTATAATAGGGAGCACAAGAGCATGGCAGAGGATAAGTTGTCACTGCCCTGGGTACAGAATCACATCCCTATTGAATAGGGCCTTTCTCTCCCTATTGAGCTCTTTGACTCTCTAGACTCTCCTGCCCCAACTTTGAAAGAAAGTGCCATCTCTCCACTGAAATTCCACATCCGTTCTTGCATGTTATCCATTTTTTCCACTAGATCCTTGAAGATACCTAGGATAATCATTTAAAATCCTGCCTAATAATTACAAAACTGGACCATCTTTATGTCTATGACTATTTCCTCTCTTGGGCAAGAGTCACATTCACTTGTTTTTTCATAGGTCTATAAATTATTTTTTGCAGACATTTTGTGTAGAAGAACAATGGAGACTAAGTTAATATTTATCCACAGAAAAGGCCTCATCCTTCTTTGGTGGGGGGAAAGGAGCACTTTGTCATTTAGTCTATAGTTGATCTGTGTCTGGATTTACTGCAGCTGTAGTTAAATTCAATTCACCACTGGCTTTAATATTTAGAGGATGCGATCAGGACTCTTTTTTAGTAGGGCTTGAGATCTGAGTACTAAGAAGATTCCAGAAGATCTCCCTATGGTTTACAGGTAAACCATCAACTTTCAAAACTGGTGGTTATCTCTCTCAGCTTTGAAGTCCAGCAGGCATATTTTGGGGTCATTAAGAAATTCTCTTCATTCTCCATTACAGCTCCTGGCTTTCTGTATCTCTGGAAAGCTCTCTCTGCCCTACTTTTGGGTGCCCTCAACCTTTGGATGGTGACTACAGAACACTCCAGAGTGCTGTGACAGAATTTCTCTCAGCTCTCCTCTCCTGTCTTCAGTCAGCCTTGACCAAGTCACTGTCTTACTCTTGGGAAAGCCCACATGTGCCTTAAAAGGAAACTATCCGCTTTTCTGTCCTACTCTCAGCCTTTTGCCTGTCACCCCTATGCACTTGGTAAAAGCCCACAGAGAAGTTAGAGGGTGATGCAGGCTTGCTCTGTGGCTAGGGATCCTTGGTTTTCTAAACAGTCATGCCAGCCAACATGCATTCACTCAAAGTTAGTTAAAATTGGGCTAGTTTCTTCTTACTCTGCCTACAACATATTCCTCCTCTTCCTACCACTCTTCCAGGACTGAAAGCAGCCCTGGGTTTCTTCTCTCCTAGGAAGAGAAAGAAGTTATGTCTACTTCTTTGTGTCCTTGGCTCTATCACTGGTTTAAAACCATCTGTAATTCTATTGCTTATTCTCATTGTTAGAGTAGATGTGAAGGTCTCTTGCAATTTCCTACATCTGAACTAGAACTCAACTCCTACTTTTATTTATTTATTTGTTTATTTATTTATGGCTGTGGTGGGTCTTCATTGCTGCGTGGGCTATCTCTAGTTGCGGTGAGCAGGGTAGGGGGCTACTCTTTGTTGCAGTGTGCGGGCTTCTCATTGCAGTGGCTTCTCTTGTTGCGGAGCACAGGCGCGTGGGCTTCAGTAGTTGTGGTACATGGGCTCAGTAGTTGTGGCTCACAGGCTCTAGAGCGCAGGCTCAGTAGTTGTGGTACACGGGCTTAGTTGCTCCGCGGCATGTGGGAAAGCCCGGAGAAGGGCTTGAACCTGTGTCCCCTGCACTGGCAGGAGGATTCTTAACCACTGTGCCACCAGGGAAGTCCTCAACTCCTACTTTTAAGGCCATGTTGAATTCTACATGCAGCCTTCCTCCTGGAACCTAAGGCTCCTGGCCAGCCCAGGCAGCTTCCTTGAGCCGATTTTTCAGGCCTCGTAGCACACACCGGACACTTTACTCAAAGATGTCTCAGCCAAGCTCCCAGTCTGGAATTCCAGCCTACCCTGAACTTCTCACTTAATGGAATTTTTACCCCTCACTTCATTCTGTTTTCAGTTCTCCAGGACTAACTGCCTTTACTGAGTCTCCCATTTATGTCTTCTCTTCAACTTTCCAATTTAACAAGTATTGTCTTTTTAAACATGAATCTGGTACCGGATTCTCCTCTCAGCCAATCTGTTTACCCAAGTCCTCTCAACTGAATATAATCCTTGGTGTCTTTCACCTGGAGGTGCTCCCTGCCAGCTCACCAACGAGTTGCATTCGGAGTGGTATTCTCTTTTCTTCTCCCTAAGTCAACCAGGCTCTGCCCCAGAAGCAAGTCTCAGCTCTGCTCACTGGTACCATTCTTATGCCCTACCACCCTCCACCCCCACCTATAGATTTTCTACACTCAGAGCCTGCCCTCCAGCCCTTACTTTCTGGCCTATCCATTCTATGCTCCAGATCCAGTTTCTACCCCAATCCTCTGGTTTTCAGATAGACTTGCACACCACTATTTGCCTGCTTTGTGATGGCTGCTGCTCAATTGTTAACATTACAATGCTACATGTGGGGGGGCAGGGGGAGGGCTTTCTATTCTAGACTTGGAACCTTGTGTAACTAGGCACAGAATGGTTTAATTGGACACTTGTAAAGACTGAACTACACAGAGTATATATTATCACAGTTTAGTATAAAAATGAGATGCTAACAATTTTTTCTAGTCTCATGTTTGCATGACAGTCCAGTAAAGTATCTGAATTATCAAAAACATCATGAAGGCCAACATCATGATATTCTGAAGTGTTTCTAGAGGAAAAAAACAACATGCTACTCTTTCTGTAAGCTTATATTTGCATATTCCATGGAGAATTATGCTAGACTGCCACATGTGACTTATAAGGACTCTCTGCACATTTTACTACTCTGTTCCTTTGATTTTTCAGTGATCAGGGTATCCTGAGACAGCTTCTTCTCTTTGGGACAGCTGAGCTTCTTTAAGTCAGGTGGTAACAGGGGGGCATGGGAGGTGGAGAGGGGCTGCAGGTGTGTTGGTCCTCTCCATTCTCACTTCATTTGCTCTGAGGTTTTGGGCTATCCCAGCACCTCTCCCTGACATGACTTCACTACCCACAACATGGAGATTGAATTACGTCCTTGCCTACCCACACTAAGTACCCAGGTTGTGAAAGTTAATGTCTATACAGGACTGTGCGTTCTTTGACCCAAAGGAGCTCAACAAATGCAGTCATATTAAAATGATACACTGCCCCTGTGGCTTAGTGACTTCCTTAATTTAGGAGAGGAAGAAAAGGCAGTTCAAAATAAAAATCCTCATGATGTTGTAGAAATGTTCCTTGAAGATTCCTTGCTAATTTCCTCATGTTGAAATTACTGGAGGGAGTGGGACAGAGGTGGAAGGGAAAGAATGGGTTCTCATCTTTCTTCACTTCTGTGCCAGTTTCTGCCACATAGAGTTTTCATCATACAAAAGGTCCGAGACAGAGATGGAATGAATACTGATTTAGGATTAAGAAGACTTGGGGGTCTAGTCTTAACCGTATCACTCCTTTGCTATGTGACCTCAGTTGAGTCACTAATCTTCTCCAAACCTCAGTTTCGTACCTATAAAACGGGGTGATAATAACTCTTCTGCCTGCCCCCATCATTGCAGTGAAGATTAATTTAGATGGTGTATGTTAAGAATGCTATGCATACAGTAAGCACAGTGTACAAGAGACACAAATTCTTACTGTTGTTATGTTGACTGAGCACTTGGAATAAACTCATTTACATCACTTGAATCTTTACCCTCATCAGATTAAAGTCATTTACATCATTTGAATCTTTAACCTCATCAGATTAATATATTGATGATTAATAAATTAAGTTCAATTTCTGCAAAAAACAAAGCAGAAAAGAAAAATGTGTTTCTGAGCCAACACCATCTTAGGTCTGTCTAGGGATGTGATTTGTACATTTTACAATATTCCCAGGAGCAAAATGTATGAGACTTATCCTTTCTTCTTACTTTCTTCTTTTTTATTCCCCACTTAGTAAAATTCTCTTATAAAACATATAATACAATGGATAACTCATATGGTGTGGAAGAGACTTTTAGAGGTATGTAACAAATTATCCTGGAAGGTGGGGTGATACATTTGGCATGTTGGTGCAGGAAAGAATAATATTATTGAAAACCAAATCCTACCACAACAAATTGTTTACTCCAGGAATGAACAATGAATAAACATCTGGAAATCTATTCATGTAATTCAGTACACTAACAGAATCAGAAATCCAACCAGATGACTGTCTCAATAGATTTTTAAAAAGCTCTTGATAAGATTCAATCCCAATTCATGATTTAAAAACAAAAAAATAAGAATTCTAAAAATGATACTGTATTAGAAGCACCTTCACTAAAATCCGAAGAAAGACAAGCAGGTTTGCTATCATCTCACCACTAAGAACTCAACTATGTATCAAAGGTCCTAAATTAGGCAATTAAACAAGCAAACAAATGAGATGTAAATATTAGAAAGGAATACCTAGAAGATCTAGGAAAATCAATTGAAAGGAAATATTAAGGCAAATAAGAGTTTAATAGGTTGGTCATACACAAGGTCATCAGAGAAAAAAATAACTTTTCTACATACAACCAACCAATTGAAAGGTGAAGATATTCAGAGTGTGTGTGTATATTTGACAGTGTGCGTGTCCAATAGTAAACCTACTGATAGAAGTAAAATATGTATGTGAAGAAAATCATAAGACTTTACCACAGGACATAAAGGAAGACATGAAGAAACAGGGAACATATCAGAATCTGAACAGTGAGATTAAATATTTATCTGTGAATTGAATGCAATTTCAATCAAAATCACAAGATTTTTAATGGAACTTATCAAATTCCTGATTCTGAGGCCCATTAAAATTGAAAGGTCAACAAAATTTTGAAAAAGTCTAATAATGAGAGGAAACATCTTATCTGGATGTCAAAACATATTTTAAAGCTATAAGACATTTTTGGAAACTCTGAAATGTCTCTACAATAACTGACAACTAGGCCACTGAAACAGATGAGAGAACCAAGTAACAGAATAAGGCAAAAATTAGAATAGTTTATGCTAAAGGTAGCATATTATCTCAGTAGAAAAAGATAGACCTTAGTGATGCCAGGAGAACTTACATTTATTGAGGAGAAAAAATAACCTATATTTGTACCTTGTACCATACACAGAAATGAATTCTACAAGGAATAAAGAGATAAAAGTGAGTAGAAAAAGTTTAAGTATTAGAAGTAAATACCAGAGAATTTTTTTCTAATATTAGGAGAAAAGGACCTTCTTAAATAAGATAAAAATCCACAAATAATAGAAGCTATTGAAGGATGTGACTAACAAAAATGTAAAGCTTTTACACAACAAAGCACACAGATATTACTTACATAAAATTTATACATTAGTTCAAGGTTTTCCTTGACTGTCATATTTTCTGCATTTCTAATTTTTATTCCATAAAATATAAATATTGGATTTATAACATTGGTTATGCAAGATCCACATCCCCATTTAGTTCACCCCTTTCCTATCACACTCAATTTCAGACCCTCTGCTCACAGAAGATGTATAAAATTAACCAATGTCAGAGAGGAAGCTACTTAATTCCCATTTCATTTCCATTTTCTCATATAGCGAAATGGGCTTCAAACTGAAATTTAAGATGAATTAGATGAAAAAAAATTAGCAAGAGAACATGTAGTCATGTTAACTGGGTTCCAGTGTCCTGGTGCTGATGGGTCCTAATCCCCCAGGGTGCTGTTAGTAGACATGAGTAGTGCTCCACTATCAATGTGTCTAAGAGTAGAGCAGAGACACCTGAAGATTAAAACTGGCACTGTTCCTAATTTTTTAGAAAAGGAAAAAAGTTTGATTCTGGAAATTATAAAATAATTTATTTTTATTAGTAAAATATTTTCAAATTAAAATTATTAATTAATTTTAAAACAATACATTTAATCCCATGTCCCATCAAGAATATAGAACTGGCTATTTTTTCTTCTGTAGGTCTGAATTTCTGTTTTTTCCCAGAACTCCTTCAGGCTGTGGAGTTTGCAAACCAGACCCTTCCTTGGGACAAAGTCTCTCCTCTGGGTCCCTTCTCAGGTTTTCCCTGACTCAGAGCCATTCTTGTAAAGAGCAACACAAACCAGATAGAAAGAGGAGCATCAGGGGATACTGAACAAAGAATGAGTCAAGGACAAGTGGAATGGCTTATTTTTTTAAGTACTACAATATTTGGGATTTTTTCCACATGCTATATAGAGCCCTTCACTTTTTATTTTACTTTTTGAATCTTTTCATACCAATACTGCACAACAGCCCAGGTGAGAAGTTCTCTGTCATTTTCAAACTTTAATATCAAATTTGTTTGTTTTATACAAATTCCCACCTCTCTGCCTTAATGTATTAAGTAACACAAATGTCATGTTCTACCAATTAGTAAACAGGTTTACTAAAATAGAACTCTCTGTATTAACCTTATAAATTTCTTACCAGCCAGCAAAAAAAGTAGCAAAACCCAAATGTTTCTCAACCCATAAATCACTGTGATGCTAATTAACTAAACTGACAAGCACAGAATATTCCAGGTGAAGAGGTCTGTTTAAGATGCTAGAATTTGGCTACACTGTATGCATAGATGACACTCATAAAAATTAAATGTTAAAGCATGCAATATATTTTTAGCCCTGAAATAATGTCACATAGTTCTAAATTCAACTAGAAAGGGCATAAGAAATACAGACTAAGACTGGACTTTTTAATATACAGTTAAAACAAGTATAGGAAAACAGATTTGCGGCACATTAAAAATATAAGACTTCCAGGTGTATAAGTATACATATAACTCTGCCTCCTTCCATAATCTCATTAAAATGACCCAAAGAATATAAAAAACTGGGAAAATTTACATCCTTTAAGGAATTTAGAAAGCGTTACATTCACACACCAGAAATTTCAAGATATTTCTATTTAATAAAAGAGCAAATGGTATTTGTCTGTAGGGAAGGCTGACCTTATATACAACTCTCTGGCCCAGAAGTTGGAGAGGCTCCAGCAGAAACTCATTAACACTCATTATTGTGGGGCAGTTGGGAACTTATCTGAACCCCAGCAGGTTTATAGAAGCATCCAGGCAGGGAGGCCCCCTGGGTGGAAACCCTCTGGTTTCCCAGTTTGCCCTTGATGCTGATACCTGTACCATCTGCAGAACAAGAGCACGGTCCCAGCCTCCTCTTGGTGGTCAAGAAAGAATGACAAAGAAGCTCAACAGCACAAAGCTGATGCTCCTCATCGCCAATGCTATGGCTTCAGCTCTCTCCCTGCTACTCCAGGCTGCTTGATTTCTTACCAGATAATATAAACAATACTAAAAACTCTTCCTTCTTTCCTCTATCTGTGCCTCAGAGAGACCATCTGTGTCAGTTAGCAGCTTATTGACTGTCAACTCCAGTTCACCCTTCTTTGCTCTGCTTAGTAAAACTAAAGCTGAACCCTGTAAGCATTTCTTCTTTGCCAGCTGGTAAAATATTAGGCTTTGTCAACAGAAGAAACTGGAAGGCCACTGCAAGGCATAGTGGAAGAAGGGGCTTCTCTTTCTAGTTCTGGTGTGCTTTTCTTCTTGCTTCTATTGCATTCCTCCAGCAGTGTGTATGAGGCCCAGTGGTACTTAACTTTCTAGGGAGTTTCTCTAGTACCCCAGTGCACATCATCCCGTGGACCAGCCCCAGCCCACTGGCATCATGGTGGGTGACTTCCTGTTCAACAGCTGTGGTCAGATGGCACTCCGGCAGGGGCTTCATGTGGAACAGCTCTGGTCAGCTAACACCCAGTGAACTTGTCCACCACACAGCTGCAAACACACCCTTTCCAATGAGGTCTAATTCTCAACCTTGATTGGACAAGAGGGGAATCTCGCTTCTAAATTCTTAGTTTCTTGCTTACTTAGTCCCCTTCAGCCCTAGAGGAAGCAACTGTTCCATGCATTTGCCACTCAAGTATTCCTCAGAATCCTCTTATCCTTTTTAGCACTTAACACCTTTGATCGGTTAATGATACTTTACATTAAATTGTTCTTCTTCAAAACACTGTCAAGGTTTGTCTCCTGACTGGACCCTGCCTGATGCCCTGTCTCAACACTCTAACAATGCATAAACAAAGAAGCTTCTTTATAGGAGTGAACAAAGGAGAGAGTAAGAGCAAAGAACACAGGAAAAGATGCTGTTTAGAAAGTGCTGTAAAAAGATGTTGCCAAAAGAAGCAAGCAGCCACAAAGGATCAAAGTAAAAGCATTCCTGTGAAATAGTTTTGCTTAAAGAACCAAGAGAATGTTTCTGAATTTCCAATTTGTCTTTTCAACTAGATTCAAGTTGGTACTTTATATACAAAACTAGAGCAAGGACAGTATTGAGATAAAACAGATTTGCCAAATTTAAAACCACAATTAAGATAGGGTATAGCAGACTGGATTCTAGGGAGAAAAAAAAATTAATAATGCCTCATTTCAAGAAAAAATTAAGCATCAAAGCAAGGAAAAAAGATCACTAGCAAAGAATAGATGGATTCCAGACTTCTCCTTCACAATAATTAGAAATAAAATGAAGCAATAACCACTGAATTTTGAAAGAAAAAGCTTATGATACAGTTGTTCAATATCCTGTAGTCATCATTCTTAGGTAAAGATAACAGAAAAAATTATCAGGGTGTATAAAGTCAGAAAGCATTACACTATATATCCTTCCTGAAAAGAGTTCTCAAACAACTTCCGACTGGTAGAGAAAGGACTCAAAATTAAGAGCTCAAAAAAGGAGAAGTATTAGTAGGAAAAGGCTGGTAGTAAGCATGAGTTCAGAAACTAAATTTTCTAATTAAAATTAAATGACATTTTATAAGATAATAAAAAAGGTAAATTCTAAAAATTTTTTGAATTAAAAGTATTAAAAGCAAAATGTAAAAAAAAAAACAAATTTTAAATCATTATAATAATCTCATTCTAAAGTTCAGGGAAGTTGGCGAAAGATGCTATATTTCTTATGTTGCCCAAATGGAAAATCAAAAGAGTATTTCATTCATGATTTTGACAACCAGAGAAAAAGTTGCACACTATTTAATTATAAAATTAATTTTAACCTAAAAGTAACAACTTCCAAATCACAAACGGTGAAAAGGATAAAGAAATATTATATGTATGCTAAGTAAAAAGGCCAACATTATACCCCAAAATATGTTAAGTATTTGCGTGATGGATTTACTATCTTTCTTCCTTTATATTTTTCTGTACTTTCCAATTTGTTTACAATGATGAAGTATAATCTGTATAATCAGAAACAAAATAATAAATATTAGACAAAACCCTGGAACTCAAAGCTAAAATTTCAGAGAAGACATTCCTCCTGTCATTAACTGCAAAGTACATCAGTCTACATGGTCCTATATCTGCCTCCATAAGACCAGCAGAAGGAGACAAGACTAGTTGTAATATGAAACGTTGAAAGAGAGTGCTGTCAAGGGAGTCTTTTCTTTCTTGACTATAGATTTTTGGGGGTTTTTGCTCTGTGTGTGTGAGTATGTGTGTACTTAACAGGTCTATTTGACTTCTCGATGGAGACTTGACCAATAAATCCAGGTCTAATCATTAATTAAAGAATATCAGAAAAATAAGGGATTTTTAGAAATCATCTATAATCCAACCCCCTGGTCTCACTCATTGAGAATTAAGGCCCAGAAAAGTATGTAACTTGTACACATTCAGCCAATAGCATTAGCTCCAATAAATGCATGGGATTAGCAGAATACTATAAAACTCATAGTTTTACAAAGCCTTTAGCGCCTCAGATAAGGCTCAATAAAGATGCCCTGTTGAATATATAGGAACTTACTGAGCAGAGTAGATTCCTAAGATACGAGCCAGCTCTAAAACTTTAGGGTTGGGAAATTAATTGGCTACCGTGTCTTCCAGATTTCAAGACTTGGAGGTTGCTCCTTTGGGTCCTCTTCAGCCTCTGTGCCTAAAACCACTGCAGAGGCTGCCCAGCTGGCAGCTAAACTTGGAATAGCGCCTCAGCCATTCCAAACCTCAGGCTCATAAATATTCCAGTTGCTATCCCCAGGAGAAAGCAGGATTAAAGATAAGATATTTAGAAATAAAAATCATTAATAGATGTAAATGCGCATGGGCCTACAAGCCTACTAAAGGTCCAGTCCGGGTCTGTAAGAGCCCACAGTGGATCTCACAGATACTTACGATCTAAAAAACCTAAGTTTCTTTTTAGACTATCTGCCAAAAAGTAGGCTATTTTTTCCCCAGAACATCAAAAGGTTTTTTGCCAACTGCATGCCTACCTCCAGATTGAAGCAGAAAGTACCTTGAAATGAAAGTGTGTGTGGAGAGGTGCTTTTTGCTCTACAGTGCATACTTGCGGGGAAATTAAGCCATTAAATTTAGTCAAGAGCGTTTTACAGCTGTTTTGCTATTTTGCCAAAGCTCTTTTATGAAAGATTTCGGAATCATTCTAAAATACCTCAGTAGATTTTAAAAGAAAACCAACCCCAAGGACACTCTGCCTTCTCCAGTTTGAAGTGTAACTGACAATTTCCACTTGGGAAAAGAAGCCTATGGGTGACAGGAAGAGAAGCTCTGAATATGCTCCAGCCACCTGTGTCATCACTGTCGGATCCAGGCAGAGACCCACAGAACATGGTACCAAGGTGCATAGGCAGCCATTTCATGCACATTCTACTCGGTCCAGCTTACATTTGCATGTATCTGTAATAAGACAGTCAAGTGATTCTGACTCAAAACGTTATATATATGTATACACATAGATATAATACACATTGTATTGTATCATATACATATATAATTTACGTGTTGGCTTTTTTTTTTTACTGGAGTATAGTTTACAATGTTATATTAGTATGAATATACTAATATATGAATATGAATCAGCTATATGTATACATATATCCCCTCCCTCTTGGACCTCACTCCCAGCCCAGCCCCCAACCCACCCATGTAGGTCATCACAGAGCACTGAGCTGAGCTCCCTGTGCTAGTGGTAACAGCAGGTTCCCACTAGCTATCTATTTTACACATGGTAGTGTACATATGTCAGTCCTAATTTCCCAATTCATCCCACCATCCCCTTCCCCCTCTGTGTCCACAGGACCATTCTCTACGTCTGTGTCTCTATTCCTGCCCTGCAAATAGGTTCATCTGTACCATTTTTCTAGATTCCACATATATGTATTAATATACAATATTTGTTTTTCTCTTTCTTTTTTTTTAACATCTTTATTGGAGTATAATTGCTTTACAATGGTGTGTTAGTTTCTGCTTTACAACAAAGTGAATCAGTTATACATATAAATATGTTCCCGTATTTCTTCCCTCTTGCATCTCCCTCCCTCCCACCCTCCCTATCCCACCCCTCTAGGTGGTCACAAAGCACCGAGCTGATCTCCCTGTACTATGTGGCTGCTTCCCACTAGCTATCTATTTTACGTTTGGTAGTGTATATATATATATACTTGCCACTCTCTCACTTTGTCAGAGCTTACCCTTCCCCCTCCCCATATCCTCAAGTCCATGCTCTAGTAGGTCTGTGTCTTTATTCCCAACTTATCCCTAGGTTCTTCATGACCTTTTTTTTTTTCTTAGATTCCATATATATGTGTTAGCATATGGTATTTGTTTTTCTCTTTCTGACTTACTTCACTCTGTATGACAGACTCTATGTCCATCCACATCTCTACATATGACCCAATTTCATTCCTTTTTATGGCTGAGTAATATTCCATTGTATACATGTGTCACATCTTCTTTATCCATTCATCTGTTGATGGACATTTAGGTTGTTTCCGTCTCCTGGCTACTGTAAATAGTGCTGCAGTGAACACAGGGGTACAGGTGTCTTTTTGAATTATGGTTTTCTCAGGGTATATGCCCAGTAGTGAGATTGCTGGGTCATATGGTAGTTCTATTTTTAGTTTTTGAAGGAACCTCCAGACTGTTCCCCACAGTGGCTGAATCAATTTACATTCCCACCAACAGTGCAAGTAGGTTCTCTTTTCTCCACACCCTCTCCAGCACTTATTGTTTGTAAGTTTTTTGATGATGGCCATTCTGACTGGTGTGAGGTGATACCTCACTGTAGTTTTGATTTGCATTTCTCTAATAATTAGTGATGTTGAACATCTTTTCATGTGCTTTTTAACCACCTGTATGTCTTCTTTGGAGAGATGTCTATTTAGACCTTCTGCCCATTTTTTGATTGGGTTATTTGTTTTTTTGATATTGAGCTGCATGAGCTATTTGTATATTTTGGAGATTAATCCCTTGTCAGTTATTTCATTTGCAAATATTTTCTCCTATTCTGAGGGCTGTCTTTTCACTTTCTTTATGGTTTCCTTTGCTTACTGTGCAAAAGCTTTTAATTAGGTCCCATTTGTTTATTTTTATTTACTTTACTCCAGGAGGTGGATTGAAAAAGATCTTGCTGCGATTTATGTCAGAGAGTATTCTACTTATGTTTTCCTCTGAGAGTTTTATAGTGTCCAGTCTTACATTTAGGTCTTTAATCCATTTTGAGTTTATTTTTGTGTATGGTGTTAGGTAGTGTTCTAATTTCATTTTTTCACATGTAGCTGTCCAGTTTTCCCAGCACAACTTATTGAAGAGGCTGTCTTTTCTCCATTGTATATTCTTACCTCCTCTGTCATAGATTAGGTGGCCATAGGTGTATGGGTTTATCTCTGGGCTTTCTATCCTGTACCACTGATCTATATTTCTGTTTTTGTACCAGTACCATACTGTCTTGATTACTGTAGCTTTGTACCATAGTCTGAAGTCCGGGAGCCTTATTCCTCCAGCTCCGTTTTTCTTTCTCAAGATTGCTTTGGCTATTCAGGGTCTTTTGTGTTTCCACATAAATTGTAAATTGTTTTTCTAATTCTGTGAAAAATGCCATTGGTAGTTTAATAGGGATTGCACTGAATCTGTAGATTGCTTTGGGTAGTATAGTCATTTTCACAATGTTGATTCTTCCAATCCAAGAACATGGTATATCTCTCCATCCATTTGTTTCATCTTTGATTTCTTTCATCAGTGTTTTATAGTTTTCTGAGTACAGGTCTTCAGCCTCCTTAAGTAGGTTTATTCCTAGGTATTTTATTCTTTTTGTTGTGACACTAAATGGGATTGTTTCCTTAATTTCTGTTTCTGATCTTTCATTGGATCAGGAATGAAGAGATTTCTGTGCATTAATTTTGTATCCTGCAACTTTACCAAATTTATTGATTAGCTCTAGTAGTTTTCTGGTAGCATCTTTAGGATTATCTATGTATAGTGTCATGTCATCTGCAAACAGTGACAGTTTTCCTTCTTCTTTTCCGATTTGGATTCCTTTTATTTCTTTTCCCTCTCTGACTGCCGTGGCTAGGACTTCCAAAACTATGTTGAATAATAGTGGCGAGAATGGACATCCTTGTCTTATTTCTCATCTTAGAGGAAATTGTTTCAGTTTTTCACCATTGAGAATGATGGAATGATGTTTGCTATGGGTTTGTTTTATATAGCCTTTATTATACTGAGGTAGGTTCCCTCCATACCCAGTTTCTGGAAAGTTTTTATCATAAATGGGTGTTGAATTTTGTCAAAAGCTTTTTCTGCATCTATTGAGATGATCATATGGTTTTTATTCTTTAATTTGTTAATATGATGTATCACATTGATTTATTTGCATACATTGAAGAATCCTTGCATCCCTGGGATAAATCCCACTTCATCATGGTGTATGATTCTTTTAATGTGTTGTTGGATTCTGTTTGCTAGATTTTGTTGAGAATTTTTGCATCTACGTTCATCAGTTATATTGGTCTGTAGTTTTTTTTGTGTGTGTGACATCTTTATCTGGTTTTGGTATCAGGGTGATGGTGGCCTCTGAAATTTTTTGGAAGAGTTTGAGAAGGATAGGTGTTAGCTGTCTAAATGTTTGATAGAATTCACCTGTGAAGCCATCTGGTCCTGGACTTTTATTTGTTGGAAGATTTTTACTTACATTTTCAATTTCATTACTTGTGATTGGTCGGTTTATATTTTCTAATTCTTCCTGGTTCAGTCTTGGGAGATTGTACCCTTCTAAGAATTTATCCATTTCTTCCAAGTTGTCCGTTTTATTGGCGTATAGTTGCTTGTAATAGTCTCCTAACGATCCTTTGCATTTCTGCAGTGTCAGTTGTAATTTCTCCTTTTTCATTTCTAATTTTATTGATTTGAGTCCTCTCCCTTTTTTTTTTTTTTTTTTTTTTTTTGCGGTATGCGGGCCTCTCACTGTTGTGGCCTCTCCCGTTGCGGAGCACAGGCTCCGGACGCGCAGGCTCAGCGGCCATGGTTCACGGGCCCAGCCGCTCCATGGCACGTGGGATCTTCCCGGACCGGGGCACGAACCCGCATCCCCTGCATCGGCAGGCGGACTCTCAACCACGGCGCCAACAGGGAAGTCCCCTCTCCCTTTTTTTTCTTGATGAGTTGGATTAAAGGTTTATCAATTTTGTTTATCTTCTCAAAGAACCAACTTTTTGTTTTATTGACCTTTGCTATTGTTTTCTTCACTTCTATTTCATTTATTTCTGCTCTAATCTTTATGATTTCTTTCCTTCTATTAACTTTGGGGTTCTTTTGTTCTTCTTTCTATAGTTGCTTTAGGTGTAAGATTAGATCGTTTATTTGAAATTTTTCTTGTTTCTTGAGGTGAGACTGAATTTATATAAACTTCCCTCTTAGAATTGCTTTTGTTGCGTCCTGTAGGTTTTGGGCTGTCATATTTTCAATGTCATTTGTTTCTAGGTATTTTTTGATTTCCTCTTTGATTTCTCCAGTGATCTCTTGGTTATTTAGTAGCATATTGTTTAGCCTCCATGTGTTTGTGTTTTCTACAGTTTTTTTCCTGTAATTGATTTCTAATCTCATAATGTTGTGGTAAGGAAAGATGCTTGATTTGATTTCAATTTTCTTAAATTTTCCAAGGCTTGATTTGTGCCCCAAGATGTGATCTATCCTGGAAAATGTTCTATGTGCATTGAGAAGAAAGTGTATTCTGCTGCTTTCACATGGAATGTCCTATAATATCAATTTAATCTATCTGGTCTATTGTGTCACTTAAAGCTTGTGTTTCCTTTTTTATTTTCTGTCTGGATGATCTGTCCATTGGTGTAAGTGGGGTGTTAAAAGTCCCCCACTATTATTGTGTTGCTGTCGATTTCCTGTTTTATGGCTGTTAGCAGCTGCCTTATGTACTGAAGTGCTCCTATGTTGGGTGCATAAATATTTATAATTGTTATATATTCTTCTTGGATTGATCCCTTGATCAGTATGTAGTGTCCTTCCTTATCTCTTGTAACAGTCTTTATTTTAAAGTCTATTTTATCTGATATGAGTATTGCTACTCCGGCTTTCTTTTGATTTCTATTTGCATTGAATACCTTTTTCCATCCCCTCACTTTCAGTCTGTATGTTTCCCTAGGCCTGAAGTGGGTCTCTTGTAGACAGCATATATACGGGTTTTGTTTTTGTATCCATTTAGCCAGTCTGTGTCTTTTGGTTGGAGCATTTCATCTATTTACATTCAAGGTAATTTACATATTGGATCTTAATTCTGCCCTCACTATCTCTGCTAAAGTTGATATTTCATAGTTGAGATAGCTTTATAGAAAAGTTCTTCAGATTCTTCAATTTTCAAATCCCCTCCTTATAAGACAGTTCCATATAGATCCATTCTGTACTGAGTTCCTCTCTCTTGAGTATAACGATTTAATGGATAATGACTTAGCATAAGTTCAGATTTGCACCAAGTAAGAATAATGAGAAAACTGACAAATAAGGGCTATTTCCTGGGAAATTTTGTTTGTTAAGTAAGATCTCTCAGCTATCTAAGACTATGTCCCCAGACACGACTACTGACTGTCTAAACCCTCTGGTATCAAAAAAGACGCCAAAGAAGGTGATAGGCGGTGGTAACTCGTGTTTGTGTGTGCATCTTTATGTGTAAGCTCTATGTAATTCTCTCTCACACACCCAGGTGAAAGAGAATGGGTAAAATTATTTCTCTGCCCCACATATTCAAATTCTTATATACCAAAGCAAGTAATCAGCACTCAAATAATTAAGTAATTAATTAATCTAGTGCCAGTGAGCCTCCAATTATTTATGAGAACACCTTTTAGAGTTCTTTTATGGGCCAGCTAGAAAAGCCCTGCTAAGATAGAAAAGAGCTTCACAACATGGTGGCAAGGTTAAACCCCCTGCTTTATATATCTGTACTTTAGCACTCAGAGATATGCACATGTACACTCACAGGAAGCAGGTTTCTTTGTCATTATTTTTTCCTTTCACCACTGGGATCTTTTTTCTTCCTTTAAAATTGGTTTATGATGATTTGACCAATATTATGCAAAGAGATCTATAAGGCCTTTCAACTGCAAAGCATGCTAATACACCAAAAGCTCCCACTCAGGAATCAGCAATGGTCACAAAACATTCCTTGAATTTAAATAAGGAGACAATGCATCATTGGGAGGCATGGGCTTCAAATGCCTATAGGTACATTTCAAAGATACAATGTGACAGGAAATATTCATAGCAGCAATCTGTTATGTAACCACTGGGCCAATATGAATAAGGAAAATAAAATCACAAGTAGATGTCCTTAATCTAAACCTTGCTGTTTTTCTCTTTCTTTTTTCAAAGTACAGAGGAACTCCTTAAACAATCCAGACATGATTATATGGAAATTGAAAGTAATATCAGTTATAACTATCCCGAAAATAAACTTGATACTAGCTTTGCCAACAGAGTGTGCTGGGGTTGGATTAGAATCAGGGTACGAAATAAGCTATTTCTAAATCATCCATGACCTTGAAGTCTCCACCAATGTTTCCTTTTCTTTCCTGGATCTCAGATTTTGACTTTTAAAAGGAGTACATGGATATCTGCACGTGGTTAAGGAACAAAGAACTATGAAAAAGCTTAAGTGACAGCTGCCAACACTGTTACCGTTTAGGAGATCTTACTACTAGTATCTGCTCCCAGCACTGCTAGAACCAACCAGAGGGAAAAGGATAAAATTCAGTTTCCCTTTGTCATACTCCCTGGAGTCCACAATTCCTAATTTGGCATTTTTATTCTTTGGGAGGAGAATTACTAAGGTGGCTTTATAATTTTAAAGTACTTTCTTAATATATCTTTTAAAAAGTCACCCTGAGAGTTTCATAAAAGCCACAAAAATTCATCCATCACAAAGCAAGAGATAACACAACATCAAGAAACACACCCAAAGAAGAAAAGCAACACGTTGCATTTACTTGCCTTGATAACACCCCTTTGGACAGAGAACGAAGCCCACAGCTCTGTACAACATAAAGGATGGAGCTCTATATATACCCACCTGCTGGGTCATCCTATTGTCTCAGATGCCAGAGAAGGCCAGGCAAAGCTGTGGAAGGATGCTTTCTCTAATCATGGAAATAGTCCCCTCATCCTTTATTTCCAGTTCTGTGCCTCTCTCAGTGGTTCTTTCCTCCAAAGAGTGCTTTTAAGCTACTCATCTTCTCTCTTGAGAAGAGTTCATCTTGATAATAATATTTAGTTTTGACCATTTCAGAACATGTGCTCACACACAACTCAAATCCTTCAAAGATGGGCCTTCTGTGTTATTCACAACCATTGCAAAGTTTGGACTGTTGTGAAAAGGGCCAGTCTGTAAAGCCCTTAGTTGACAAGTGCACAAGGAAAATCGTACAATGTTCCCAACATGGTGAGTGGGTACTTTCATGGCGGGTCCACTCTTCCATGACAATGGAGTCAGAGTGTCTCCAATCCATCAGTAACCTTTGGGCACTACTGAGTTAATTTTCAGAAGGGGAGGAGAAGAGTTTTCTGTAAAACTTCCAGGGACATTTTAAATAGCCATTATTGAGTTAACAAAATTTAGTTCCTATGTATGAAATACACTCACTGTAAATAAAACATGACATTTCTTCCTCTTTACAATTTACTGAAAAGTCTAGCCAAGCATGAACCTTTTTTTAATGACATCCTGCCTATTACAGAGATTTCTGCACCTAACAAGAGAACTGGCTTTCTAGAAAGGACTGTGCTTTTTTGTTGTTATATTATTGTGCTGCTGTTGTGACTGTTTAGTTTGTTTCTTCTCTAAGAGTAGAATGAATTAAAACAGAACCTTGTGATATACATGGGCAGCCTAACAAAGCCATGCTCATCAGTGTAAAGTTCACATACAGTCCCAAATAGAACTGAAAGGCCAAATTAGTAGTAAAATAACTCAAATAAAATTATATGTTTTAGCCATAAAGCATGATGCATGCATTTATGATCGTTTTCCACTTGGGTTTATTGCTTTGTTTTTTAAATATCGGCCCCTTAAGTATCCTTCTTTCTTTTTCAAATGGCTACCAATCTCAAATTGGAAACCAGCTTTATAACCTTGCAACCACTACACTTGTGTTGCACACCTATTCCTCTAATACCCACCACCAGATTTCTTCTTCTTCTTCTTATTTTTTTTTAGCAGTACACGGGCCTCACTGTTGTGGCCTCTCCCGTTGCGGAGCACAGGCTCCAGGCGCGCAGGCTCAGCACCCATGGCTCACGGGCCTAGCCACTCCGCAGCATGTGGGATCCTCCCGGACTGGAGCACGAACCCATGTCCCCTGCATCGGCAGGCAGACTCTCAACCACTGTGCCAACAGGGAAGCCCTCACCACCAGATTTCTATAGTACAGTGGAGATAGAGATACATTCCATCTGGACTGATTTACAAGAATGATAATGCAAAAGAGAATTGATTAAAAATCATCTAAATACAGGATGCTTAAACAGCTGTTCTCAAACTTCTGTGTACACCCAAATCACCCAAGAATGTGTTACACCTTCTAACTGTCAGGTTTCACCTTGAAAGTTTCAGATTCAGAAGATATTAGGTGGGGCCTAAGAACGAGCACCCAAGTCATTCAAAAAAAATCATGAACTACCACACTTTGGGACTCACTCATAAGAGGAGCCTGCATCTCTACTCCCAGGCTGAAAAAGCTGATAGACAGACTCTCAGGGTATGACAACATGAGCAAAGCTGGCTGAGAAATACAATTCACAGCCACAAAGCAGAAACTCAGGATGGCCTCTACTGGGTAACACAGCACTCTTCCCCAATCCTGACCAGGGCATACAAGGTATAGAGCAACATAACATGGTGGTTCAGAATGTAAATCCTGAAGTCAGACTGCCAAGGTTCAAATCCTTACTCCTCAAAGGAATTAACTTCTCTCTGCCTCAGTTTCTTAATTCATGATATGGGAATAATAATGAGCATCTACTTTACAGAATTAATGGGAAGTTTGAGTAAACCAAAACATGCAAGGTATATGAAGCAGCACCTGACATATAGGAGGTGCTCAGTGGTTGAACTGTGTGTGTCTGATGTGTGTAAGTACATAAACCCCTGCTTAAAATGCAGAACACAAAATAGTCATTGAAGAAGTAACTTGCAGAATACCATTATTCAAACCGAGAGCCAAGGGGCAGGTTTACAGTTTTATTCACTCAAATTTGCATAAGGAGCATGTTACAATCATTTTGTCCCACTCTCTGGCATTTCTATCTCTCCATCTCCCTTCCAGCTGGCTGGTTCCTCCTTCCTCCCCAATCCAAGGGAATAGAGTCTTCTTGCTAATTTACCGTTGAGCTAGCCCCAGACTGGGGATAATCAATGTCATGAATCAGGAATCTCCAGAGGAGCAGAGCCATTTCAGTATAGGTCTCCCCAAATACTTTGGTTTCAGGTTGAAACTGCTCCACCTAAGCCATGACTGGGCATCCTCATCACCCAGGATTTGTCACAGAAATTCCAGGAATTTAGTTTTCTTTTCTAAACACTTAATTTCTAAGCCTTTTGTGGCTTATATACCTCTAAATACACTCAACTACTCCTGATAATTCTTTCTTGATGATTGGTGTTACAAACTCCATAACCTTGAGAGATTCGGCCACATTTCAGTCCCAGTTCTACATTTCTTATCAGCTGTCAATCTCTAAACTCCTTTCCTCCTTTGTCAGATATGGAGGTTACCCAATTGGATTATATTCTCTTATGGTCTATATTTTATACCTTGATGCCTTATTACATCATAGGAGATTTGTTTTCCATATTCCAATGATTTGGAAATGCCATCACCATGAAGAGCCATGTTTAGGGCCCTATCCCTGTACCAAGACATTTTCTTAGATAGCATTAGTTAAAATCATCAACATAGGATCACACATAGGATCTAGTTACATTTTAGTCACCTGGTCTCAGTCATCTGTGTCATCTACAAAGTAAACACGATCTTGGTAAATGTGATTTTGCCTCTATTTGGTAATCAGGCATTTTCACCAAACCACAGAATTCTGGAGCTAAAGCCAATCTAAGAGGATCATCTACAGCAATCTTCTTGATTCTCCAGATACAGACACTTAAGTTTTTTGTTTAAGAGACTTTCTCAAAGACACATAGGAGGAGGTTTATAGCTTCCTGACTGCTCCAGCAATCTTTCTACCGATGCAATTTCACAATGAAGATATAAAAGCCGTATTCATCAAATAAGGAGTTGGCACATGATGAGAAGAATGACAAATACATTAGATGATAGAACTAGCTTTTAAAAGGCTGACATGAGCTGACATGATGGAAATAAACCAAATAAAAGATATTAAATAGGAGCTAACATAGTCTTAGATATAGGTTTTTAAAAGATTTTAGGATGTTCACAGAAGCTTTATTCACAATAGCCCCAACTGAAATGCCCATCAAGTGTATGGGCAGACAAACTATGATATATTCATATAAATGCAATACTACTCAGCAATAAAAAGGAATGAACTACTTCAATATATGATAATAAATGAATCCCAAGGACATTATACTGCACAAAAGAAGCTAGGAGCAAATTGTACATACTGGATGATTCCATTTCTGTCAAATGATTAAAATGGCATTTAATCTACAGTAACAGAAAGCAAAGAAGTGGTTATCTCAATCCAGAGTTGACAGAGGCGTTGGCTGCAAACTGACACAAGGGTACTTAGCAGAGTGATGGAAATATTCTACATATTGACTGGAGTGGCGGTTTCACAGGTGAATGCATTAGTCAAATCTCATGGAACTTTACACTTAAAAATGAGTACATTTTAGGGTTTCCCTGGTGGCGCAGTGGTTGAGAATCTGCCTGCCAAGGCAGGGGACACGGGTTCGAGCACTGGTCTGGGAAGATCTCACATGCCGCGGAGCAACTGGGCCCGTGAGCCACAACTGCTGAGCCTACACGTCTGAAGCCTGTGCTCTGCAGCGGGAGAGGCCACAGTAGTGAGAGGCCCACGCATCGCGATGAAGAGTGGCCCCCGCTTGCCGCAGCTAGAGAAAGCCCTCGCACAGAAACGAAAACCCAACACAGCCAAAAATAAATAATAAATAAATTTTTAAAAAAAGAGTATATTTTACTGAATGTAAATTAAAATCCAATAAAGTTGATTAAAAATACATTTTAGATCTGTAGAGGGTGAGGAAAGCTTGATTAATAGGTTCTACGTACTATCCCATGAGAACCATGATCCTCGTATTAAAAAAATATTGAATTTTAAATGATTAAAACCTTACAATGGAAAAACAAAGTAATATAATTGCAAAAAAAGAAAAAAAAGAGTGCAATCTTAGGTTGTCTTAATAGAACTATGTTTTTCAGATGAAGGGAAACTAATTCCATTATGTGTTAGTCAAAAGATACCTATAAAGTCTTAAACTCCAAACTGTGCACCAGATTACTTCTCAGTTTATTACAAAAGGAAATATATTTTAATTGGAAAATAAGTTTAAAATACAAATAACTAGGGGCTTCCCTGGTGGTGCAGTGGTTGAGAGTCCGCCTGCCGATGCAGGGGACATGGGTTCGTGCCCCGGTCCGGGAAGATCCCACATGCCGCGGAGCAGCTGGGCCCGTGAGCCATGGCCGCTGAGCCTGAGCGTCCGGAGCCTGTGTTCCGCAACGGGAGAGGCCACAACAGTGAGAAGCCCGCGTACCACAAAAACAAACAAACAAACAAAAAAAACAGATAACTAGAAAGAAGAAAATCAAAACTGTCCATTATATCTCCATCTCAAAATAATGACCAATCATATGCTGGATATTTAGTATATATCCTCCCAACCTTTTTTTAATGTGTATGTATGTATGTATGTGTAAGCCATTTCATAACCTGACTTTTTTACCTAAAAAAACAATGTGACTTTGTTTTCATATTGTTAAATTTTCTTCTTCATCATCATTTATAATACCTGCTGAGTACTGTACAGTACAACCAATCCCCTATTCTTGAACATTTATGGTTTTCCAAAGTTTTAAAAAATGATCAACATTGAAATTAATACCCTTATAGCTAAATTTTTATGCAGACTATGAAAACTTCATAATGATAAATTCCTAGCAGTGGAAGTGCTAAGAAAAAAAGTATGCACATTCTTAAGGCTTTCAGTAGGTACCAACAAATTGAGAACCATATTTAAAAGAGATGCTGACAAACTGGGAGGTATCCAAAGGATGACAACCAAAATGTCTACACATGTCCTTGAGGCAGGCTGAAGGGACTGGGTGTATTTGGCCTGGAGAAAAGAAAACCTGGGAAGGAAGGATAAATTCCCTCCAAAATGGAAAGGGTTTTTGTTTACTAGTCTGCTTCTTTGTTTCTCACTTAAAGCTGATTCAACAATACACTAGGCTGCATAGCACAGGGAGATCAGCTCAGTGCTTTGTGACCACCTGGAGGGGTGGGATAGGGAGGGTGGGAGGGAGATGCAAGAGGGAGGGGATATGGGGATATGGGGATATGTGTAGCTGATTCACTTTTTATAAAGCAGAAACTAACTCACCATTGTAAAGCAATTATACTCCAATAAAGATGTTAAAAACAAAAACAAACAAACAAAAGAACAATACACTAGGATACATTGAGAAAGGGTATATTCCTATGCTGGTTATTAAGGTATTGCATCTCAGCTTCAAAACCGCCCTTCTTTGCTATGCTTTGTGCTGCTAAAGCTGGGAAGCTGCAATTCATTTCTCCTTTGCCAGGTGGTTCCCTGTTAGCCTCTACCAATTGGGAGTGCTAGAGGAAAACTGGAGGGAGAAAGGGCTGGCTCCTTCCAGGTTCTTCTGTTCTTGTCAGGATTACCCTAGGAGCAGGCCTTCACCTTGGCCACAGTAATTAATCCCAATTTGTAGTTTTTCCAACAAGCCCAGAACCAGCCTCATCAGCTCAGAGTTTCCTCCTCAGAGACCTGGTTCCCAGCTCCCTGGCAGCCTTCTCCAAGCTCCTAAATTTTAACAATTCTGACCTCTTCTCTTTGTTCCTGTTTCAAGGGGTGACAGCTACTTCCCACAGTTACTTCCTCCCCTTCTTTTAACTTTTTCATTTTTCCCATACCTAGTTTGGAATTGTTAAAAATTGTTTGGAGGGGCTTCCCTGGTGGCGCAGTGGTTGAGAGTCCGCCTGCCAATGCAGGGGACATGGGTTCGTGCCCCGGTCCAGGAAGATTCCACATGCCGCGGAGCAGCTGGGCCCGTGAGCCATGGCCGCTGAGCCTGCGCGTCCGGAGCCTGTGCTCCGCCACGGGAGAGGCCACAACAGTGAGAGGTCTGGGAATAAAGGCGTACTGCAAAAAAAATTGTTTGGAATTATTAAGAATCACAATTCTTTACATTGAATTCTCTCTGTTAAAATGACTGGTGTGATTGTGGTCTTTTCAGTGGGCCCTGACTGACTGATACAGTTCCCCATCACTAGAGCTAGGTAAGTTGAGAAGGAATTACTTCTGTTCTAGGTTATTGTAAAGGAAATTCCTGGACTAAGAGAAAGTTATACCAGATCAGTAGTCTTAAAATTATTTTTATCAATGCAACCCTTTTTGCAAATATAATTTCATGCCAAACTATATATAAAGCATATAAAAGCAAATCTGCTTTGGCTAAAATAGGGGTATGGAGCATCCTGCCCCTACTTGCATGGTTCCACTCCACCAGAAGCTTCTACAGAGCCTGCTCCCACCTGCCCTGCCCTGCCCCATCCTTCTGTGGAACTCTTGGGTTCAGTAGAACCCAGTCTAGCAACCACTGATCCAGACAACTTGAGTTCCCTTCCAAATCTTATGATTCTGTAACCATGTAATTCTTCTTGCATGGCCCCAGGACTCTCTGGAGATCTATGTAGCCCCAATAATAGCTCCAGCAGTGCATAAGACTCCTGCCACAGGGTGCCTGATATACATCTAGCTGTCCCATTTATAGCTCCATCTTTTGACCACAAAAGGAAACCAAGAGATCCTTTTCAGCCAGGCTGGGAGTAATACAGTAGAGAAATCATTATTATTGTACTGCTGCCATTCCTGCTGTTAAGTTAAGGACAGGTCAACATTTTTCATTATAATCCCTCCTCTTTTGGAGGTTTCTAACATGACTTAAAAAATCTGCTCTAGCTTAAAGTTTGGCATGAAAGCTCTTGGCTCCAGGCTGTACTTTCTTTCAGTGAAGCTACTAAAAATGTGTTTAGCTACTTCAGAGCTCAGAGAGGGCATTGAAAGTCCTGAATAAGAGAAATCTGTGCTTTGAAATACCCTCCATTTCCCCCTAGAAAACTATTAAGCTTTCTTTTCTTTAAAAAAAAAAAAAAATTCCAGGCCATTTGCTAAAAATGTAGTCTTGTTTCTTTAGGAAATTGTTAAATTGAACCAAGTCTTTGTGATACTCAGACTCTTCAAATGTAAAGCAGTTTAATGCAAACAATATATTTCATATTAAAGGTGGTTTTCCTGCACCCATGTCCCACTGCAGTTTGTTTAAGCTTATGTCTTTACCTTCTTTGATCCCCCAAAATAGGGTCATATTGCTTTTGGAACAAATTCCAAACATTCAAATTTTGTATAGGTAACACTTATAACTTGCAAATACTTTTTTCTTTATATCTTTTCAACAATTGTCAATAAAGGTGGTAAGTGGCAGGTATTAGAATTATTCCCTCTTCACATAAGAAAAGATTGAAGCCCAGAGAATTTGACTTGCTTAAAATCCCTGTCAAAGCCTGACTAGGAGAAAGACTCCCTGGGTGCTTGCCCTGAGCTTACTCTGAAAGGTATGCTGCTTTCCTAAACTGCAGTATCTGCAAACCAAAGTGAAGAAAGCAAAAAACGGAGACCAAGCAATCCTGAAACTTCTGCAGACCTGGAGCAACTTG
Source organism: Phocoena phocoena (assembly GCF_963924675.1). NCBI lineage: Eukaryota > Metazoa > Chordata > Mammalia > Artiodactyla > Phocoenidae > Phocoena > Phocoena phocoena. The sequence goes on along the minus strand of NC_089224.1, from coordinate 61,008,280 downwards.
TTCCATTGATGGGATTTTCTTATCTGCCTCTCCAGGAAAGTTTCTCCAATCAGCAGAGGTCAGGGCAGTTTCAAAGTCCTCACCCTGTTCCTCTGCCTTTGGGACACAGTTCCAGTCACAACCAAGGAAGTGCTTTTATTCCCAGGCATGTCTTCAGTGCTGGGAAGAGCATGGGCTATGGAGCCCGAGAAACCTAAATTGAAACCCTAGCTTTACCACTCAAACCCAAGATCAGCCTCTATTTCCGCCTTTGAAAGTGGATTTAAAAAAATAAAAACAAACAGAAGACACTACCTCAAAAGACTGCTGGGATCATTAGAAGCAACAAACACACAAGGAAAATTCAATGACTCATAGCTGCTCATAAACATAAACATTGCCCTACCATAAAAAAAAAAAACTAATAATGAGAGAAGAAAAAAAGAAAAACTAGGTATTCCACAGATATTTGTTGATAAAATACAGAACACTATGAATACTCTCATCCTAAAAGATGAAAAATATGCACAATCATTTAAGATTACAAACAAGGATGCATTTGGAAAAATGCTGTTGTAAAAACGTCCATGCAAGAATCTGCCTGCTACTAAGACCTAAGGACTCTGAGCGTACTGGGTATCTATGAAAACTGGCCTTATGATTCACCTGGAAACTGTGCACTATAATTCCAAAACTATCCTGTATTCCAATTTCAAGACACCTCATCTGTTAGTTTATCCATTATTTTTTCCAGCATTCCTGCATTTGTAAGCATTTCCCGAGTATCTACTATATCTCAGGCATTGTGCTATACACTGGGGACACAGAAGTAAGTAGGCCAGGGCTCAGACTAAGGTTAGCTGGGAGGCATCTGCCTTAGATACACAATTTAACGGGGCTCCAAAAACTCAGTAATCAAGATAAGTAATACGTTGATGCAATATTTTCAGTAACCAATATCATTACAAAAAAATCCACTATGAATAAAATATTAAGATTTTAAATAAAGACAAGATCACAAAGAGTACAGTGCTGGGTCATGCAGAGCTGAGGCAGAAAGAAAAATTAGTAATAATGCTCTTGTTCTATTTAAAATTTTGATGTTTTGTCCACTATGGATTTTTCTATATTAATATTGATTACTTCAAATCTTACAGTAAAATTTTATTGATCTTGAGTGATGAGCTTTTGACACCGCCTTAGATTTCTAACTCTAATCCTGGCCCTGAATAAGACATATCTCATAGTTGGCTGAAACCTGAAATTCCATAGTCGCCAATGGGGGGAAATCTAGGGACGTTAGGATATATTGCAAATATCGAGGCTGAGAAAAAGCAAGGGGCAAATGACACAAGGCTGGTCAGCAGCAATACCTACAAGTCCTTCTGTTGGATCTTCCTATGCTACATCATACAACCTTCATACTCCTTTCATTTCTGAAGAAACAGCCTATGGAAAAAAGGCTGTTTGAGGTGGCTCTGTTTGTCTTTCACAGTCTGTTTACACACGCAGCTCCATAGGGTAACTGTATTTCCATAGGCAGGGTTTCCACCCCACAGGGCGTTTTTCCAGATTTGCCTGGCTGGCTCTTGGTCAGGACAGTACAGTCTGCTTCAGAACTGACTGGCCACCATGGATCCCTTAGCTGTTCTTGGGTTATACAACAAGCTTCATACTCAATGCAGGCCAGGCACTCAAATTCCAACATGGCACTGAGGATTACCATGCTATGTGGGAATGTGACTGCCAGACACAACTGGTACAAAATGACCCACTTGATTTCTTTTCAAAATATTCTTAAGCATCTAGTTCCTCTCTCCCGGGCTTTCCCACTCTGTCCTTACCACATCCAACACTTTCTCCTCTGTTGCACATTCTTATCTCTGGTGGCAGAGGCTGTCAGCTGTTCAGTAAATTGGGCTACATTTCTCAGCCTCCCTTGCACCAACATTTGACCATGTGCCTCACTTCTAGCCAGTGGGACATGAATAGAAGGGACTTACCCATTTTCAGACCTCCCATGTATAATCTACCTTTCCTTTGCTCCTTATCTAGTTAAATGGAGAGAATACTGTAGATCCGCCAGACAATGAAGTCAAAGGTAGACAGAGCAAGTGTCTCTGGATGAAACAAGGAAAGCTCCAAACTTGGAAATATACTTTGACTGGAAATAAATATCAATAAAATAAGCTCAGTGTATAAGCCACTGATATTTAGGGGTCTGGTATAGCAGCCAGCCTATCCTGACTGATCTACTTCCTCAACTAGACTATAAACTCCTTACTGGCAGGCTCTGTATCTGATGCATCTCTGTATTCTCAACAGTGAGCTGAACATAGTAGGTGTGCAATAAAATTCTATAGTAAATTAACCACCTCTATTTCCCTCTTGAAGCTATTATAAACAAGTGCCTCCACCACCATTACCAATAAAGTGACTAACGATGAATTGCCCTCCATTTCTTTATATTCTCAAACTTGAAAATGAAGGCAAAAATATTCCTAGAAATCCTTGTTAATTATGATCTCTAGATAGAATGATTCATGCTTCTTAAATGCCACTTCATGTGCATAATCAGCTAATATCTAAATATAAACAAACATCCAAAAACAGAGGAGAGAGTCAGAATGGGAGCCCCAGGCAGAAGCTTGAGTCCTCCTCTGGAAAGATTTCTAACGCACTACAGTGTCTTAGGATACGTTTGTGCTCTGTGAATATCACAGTTGAAATCTTTGTCAAAACCAAGGGAAATAATTGCATCCCTGAGTAAGAGTATCATGCAGGCAGCAATTGAAACATGGCAGTGCTTATCAGCACTGATTTACTAACATCTTACTGTATATAACTATGCGTGATAGGAGAAAAACTTATACGTCTTAATCAAGATTCCAGTATAAAAACAAAATTTGTTATGCTTCCAATTCAAAAGAAGATGGAACAAAGGAAGGGGGTACAAAATGAGAAGCTGTGTTTCTTCCTCTTAGAAATAAACTTTTAGGGGGGGAACTTCAAGATGGTGGAAGAGTAAGACGTGTAGATAACCTTCCTCCCCACAAACACATCAAAACTATACCTACACGTGGAACAACTCCTACAGAACACCTACTGAATGCTGGCAGAAGACCTCAGACTTCCCCAAAGGCAAGAAAATCCCCACGTACCTGGGTAGGGCAAAAGAAAAAAGAAAACAACAGAGACAAAAGAATAGGGATGGGTCCTGCACCTCTTGGAGGGAGCTGTGGAGGAGGAAAAGTTTCCACACATTAGGAAGCCCCTTCACTAGCAGGGACAGGGGGTGGGCAGGGGGGAAGTTTTGGAGCCACAGAGGAGAGCGCAGCAACAGGAGGGCAGAGGGAAAAGCAGAGAGATCCCCACAGAGGATCAGTGCCGACCAGCACTCACCAGCCCGAGAGGCTTGTCTGCTCACCCGCCGGGGCAGGTGGGGGCTAGGAGCTAAGGCTCAGGCTTCGGAGGTCAGATCCCAGGGAGAGGACTGGGGTTGGCTGTGTGAACACAGCCTGAAGGGGGCTAGTGAGCCACAGCTAGCCGGGAGGGAGTCCAGGAAAAAGTCTGGACCTGTCTAAGAGGGAACAGACCATTCTTTCGGGGTGCGCAAAGAGAGGGGATTCAGAGCACCACCTAAACGAGCTCCCGAGATGGGTGCAGGCCACGGCTAACAGCTCAGACACCAGAAATGGGCATGAAACGCTAACACTGCTGCTGCAGCCACCAAGAAGCCTATGTGCAAGCACAGGTCACTATCCACACCCACCCCGGGAGCAGCACACCACTGCCAGGGTCCCAAGATCCAGGGACAACTTCCCCAGAAGAACACACGGCACTCCTCAGGCTGTCACAATGTCACACCGGCCTCTGCAATCACCAGGCTAGCCCCACGTTCCAATTATAACTACCATACCCCACCCTCCCCCCAGCCTGAGTGAGTCAGAGCCCCCTAATCAGCCACTGCTTTAACCCCGTCCTGGCTGGGCGGGAACAGATGCCTGAGGGCGACCTACATGCAGAGGCAGGGCCAAAATCAAAGCTGAACGCCCGGAGCTGTGCAAACAAAGAAGAGACAGGGAAATTTCTCTGTGCAGCCTCAGGAAAAATGGATTAAATCTCCATAATCAAATTGATGTACCCTACATCTGTGGAATACCTGAATTGACAATGAATCATTCCAAAACTGAGGCGATGGACTTTGGGAGCAACTGTAGACTTGGGGTTTGCTGTATGCGACTGACTAGTTTCTGATTTTTCTGTTTATCTTAGTATAGAATTTAGCACTTATTATCATTGGTGGATTTGTTTCTTGGTTTTGTTGCTCTCTTTTTTAAATTATTATTATTACTGTAAAGATTTTTTATTTTAATAATTCTTTTTTATTTTAATTATTTAATTTAATTTAATTAATTAATTAATTTATTTTTTCTTTTTTTTTTCCTCCCTTTTCTTCTGAGCCATGTGGCTGACAGGGTCCTGGTGCTCTGGCCTGGTGTCAGTCCTAAGCCTCTGAAGTGGGAGAGCCAAGTTCAGGACATTGGACCACCAGAGACCACCCGGCCCACGTAATATCAATCGGCGAGAGCTCTCCCAGAGATCTCCATCTCAACGCTAAGACCCAGCTCCACCCAACGGCCAGCAAGCTCCAGTGCTGAACACCCCATACCAAACAACTAGCAAGACAGGAACACAACCCCACCCATCAGCAGACAGGCTGCCTAAAATCATACTAGGTTCACAGACACACCAAAACACACCATCAGACACAGCCCTGCCCACCAGAAAGGCAAGATCCAGCACCATCCACCAGAACACAAGCACCAGTCCCCTCAACCAGGAAGCCTACACAAGCCACTGAACCAACCTTACCCACTGGGGACAGACACCAAAAACAATGGGAACTACAAACCAGCAGCCTGCGAAAAGGAGACCCACAAACACAGTAAGTTAAGCAAAATGAGAAGACAGAGAAATACGCAGCACATGAAGGACAAAGGTAAAAACCCACCAGACCAAACAAATGAAGAGGAAATAGGCAGTCTATCTGAAAAAGAATTCAGAGTAATGATAGTAAAGATGATCCAAAATCCTGGAAATAGAATGGAGAAAATACAAGAAACATTTAACAAGGATCTAGAAGAACTAAAGAGCAAACAAACAATGATGAACAACATAATAAATGGAATTAAAAATTCTCTAGAAGGAATCAATAGCAGAATAACTGAGGCAGAAGAACAGATAAGTGACCTGGAAGATAAAACAGTGGAAATAACTACCACAGAGCAGAATAAAGAAAACAGAATGAAAAGAATTGAGGACAGTCTCAGAAACCTCGGGGATAACATTAAACGCACCAACATTCGAATTATAGAGGTCCCAGAAGACGAGAAAAAGAAAGGGTCTGAGAAAATATTTGAAGATATTATAGTTGAAAACTTCCCTAACATGGGAAAGAAAATAGTGAATCAAGTCCAGGAAGTGCAGAGAGTCCCATACAGGAAAAATCCAAGGAGAAACACGCCAAGGCACATACTAATCAAACGATCAAAAATTAAATACAAAGAAAAAATATTAAAAGCAGCAAGGGAAAAGCAACAATCAACATACAAGGGAATCCCTGTAAAGTTAACAGCAGATCTTTCAGCAGAAACTCTATAAGCCAGAAGGAAGTGGCAGGACCTATTTAAAGTGATGAAAGGGAAAAACCTACAACCAACATTACTCTACCCAGCGAGGACCTCATTCAGATTTGACAGAGAAATTAAAACCTTTACAGACAAGCAAAAGCTAAGAGAAGTCAGCACTACCAAACAGCTTTACAATAAACGCTAAAGGAACCTCTCTAGGCAGGAAACACAAGAGAAGAAAAGGACCTACAAAAACAAACCCAAAACAATTAAGAAAATAGTAATAGAACATACATATCGATAATTAACTTAAATGTAAATGGATTAAGTGCTCCAACCAAAAGACTGGCTGAATGGATACAAAAACAAGACCCATATATATGCTGTCTACAAGAGACCCACTTCAGACTTAGGGACACATACGGACCGAAAGTGAGGGGATAGAAAAAGATATTCCATGCAAATGGAAATCGAAAGAAACCTGGAGTAGCAATTCTCATACCAGACAAAAGATACTTTAAAATAAAGACTATTACAAGAGACAAAGAAAGACACTATACAAAGAAAGACACTATACAAAGAATCACTATACAATGAAACCTGGAGTAGCAATTCTCATACCAGACAAAAGATACTTTAAAATAAAGACTATTACAAGAGACAAAGAAAGACACTATACAATGATCAAGGGATCAATCCAAGAAGAAGATATAACAATTGTAAATATTTATGCACCCAACACAGGAGCACCTCAATACATAAGGTAAAAGCTAACAGCCACAGAAAGGGAAATTGACAGTAACACAATAATAGTAGGGAACTTTAACACCCAACTTTCACCAATGGACAGATCACCCAAGATGAAAATAAATAAGAACACACAAGCTTTAAACAACACATTAGACAAGATGGACTTAACTGATATTAATAGAACATTCCATCTTAAAACAACAGAATGCACTTTCTTCTCAAGTGGTCATGGAATATTCTCCCGGATAGACCATATATTGGGTCAAAAGTGAAGCCTTGGTAAATTTAGAAAATTGAAATCCTATCAAGTGTCTTTTCCGACCAAAACACTATGAGACTAGATATCAATTACAGGAAAAAACCTGTAAAAAATACAAACACATGGAGGCTAAACAATACGCTACTAAATAACCAAGAGATCGCTGAAGAAATCAAAGAGGAAAAAAAAATACCTAGAAATAAATGACAATGAAAACATGACAACCCAAAACCTATGGGATGCAGCAAAAGCAGTTCTAAGAGGAAAGTTTATAGCAATATAATCCTACATCAAGAAACAAGAAAAATCTCAAATAAACAAACTAACCTTACACCTAAAGCAATTAGAGAAAGAAGAACAAAAAGAAAAACCCAAAGTTAGCAGAAAGAAAGAAATCATGAAGATCAGATCAGAAATAAATGAAAAAGAAATGAAGGAAATGATAGCAAAGGTCAATAAAACTAAAAGCTGGTTCTTTGAGAAGATAAATAAAATTGATACACCATTAGCCAGACTCATCAAGAAAAAAAGGGAGAAGACTCAAATCAACAGAATTAGAAATGAAAAAGGAGAAGTAACAACTAACACTGAAGAAATACAAAGGATCATGAGAGATTACTACAAGCAACTCTATGCCAGTAAAATGGACAACCAGGAAGAAATGGACAAATTCTTATAAAAGTACAACCTTCCAAGACTGAAACAGGAAGAAATAGAAAATATAAACAGACCAATCACAAAAAGTGAAATTGAAACTGTGATTAAAAATCTTCCGGGCTTCCCTGGTGGCACAGTGGTTGAGAGTCCGCCTGCCGATGCAGGGGACCCGGGTTCGTGCCCTGGTCCGGGAAGATCCCACATGCTGCGGAGCGGCTGGGCCCGTGAGCCATGGCCGCTGAGCCTGCGCGTCCAGAGCCTGTGCTCCGCAATGGGAGAGGCCACAACAGTGAGAGGCCTGCGTACCACAAAAAAAAAAAAAAAAAAAAAAAAAATCTTCCAACAAACAAAAGCCCAGGACCAAATGGCTTCACAGGCAAATTCTATCAAACATTTAGAGAAGAGCTAACACCTACGCTTCTCAAACTCTTCCAAAATACAGCAGAGGGAGGAACACTCCCAAACTCATTCTGCGAGGCCACCATCACCCTGATAGCAAAACCAGACAAAGAAGTCACAAAAAAAGAAAACTACAGGCTGATATCACTGATGAACATAGATGCAAAAACCTCAACAAAATACTATCAAGCAGAAACCAATAGCACATTAAAAGGATCATACACCATGATCAAGTGGGGTTTATCCCAAGAATGCAAGGATTCTTCAATATATGCAAATCAATAAATGTGATACACCATATTAACAAACTGAAGGTTAAAAACCATATGATAATCTCAATAGATGCATAAAAAGCTTTTGATAAAATTCAAAGTGCATTTATGATAAAAACTCTCCAGAAAGTAGGCACAGAGGGAATGTACCTCAACATAATAAAGGCCATATATGACAAACCCACAGCCAACATCATTCTCACTGGTGAGAAACTGAAACCATTTCCCCTAAAATCAGGAAAAAGACAAGGTTGCCCACTCTCACCACTAGTATTCAACATAGTTGTGGAAGGTTTAGCCACAGCACTCAGAGAAGAAAAAGAAATAAAAGGAATCTAAATCGGAAAAGAAGAAGTAAAGCTGTCACTGTTTGCAGATGACATGATAGTATACATCAAAAATCCTAAAGATGCTACCAGAAAACTACTAGAGCTAATCAATTTGGTAAAGTAGCAGGATACGAAAGTAATGCACAGAAATCTCTTGCATTCCTATATACTAACGATGAAAAATCTGAAAGTAAAATTAAGGAAACACTCCCATTTACCACTGCAAGACAAAGAATAAAATACCGAGGAATAAACCTACCTAAGGAGACAAAAGACCTGGATGTAGAAAATTATAATACACTGATGAAAGAAATTAAAGATGATACAAACAGATGGAGAGATATACCACATTCTTAGATTGGAAGAATCAACATTGTGAAAGTGACTATACTTCCCAAAGCAATCTACAGATTCAATGCAATCCCTATCAAACTACCACTGGCATTTTTCACAGAACTGGAACAAAAAAATTCACAATTTATATGGAAACACAAAAGACCCCAAAAAACCAAAGCAATCTTGAGAAAGAAAAATGGAGCTGGATGAATCAGGCTCCCTGACTTCAGACTATAGTACAAAGCCACAGTAATCAAGACAGTATGGTACTGGCACAAAAACAGAAATATAGATCAATGGAACACGATAGAAAGCCCAGAGACAAACCCATGCACATATGATCACCTTATCTTTGATAAAGGAGGCCAGAATATACAATGGAGAAAAGACAGCCTCTTCAATAAGTGGTGCTGGGAAAACTGGACAGCTACATGGAAAAGAATGAAATTAGAACACTCCCTAACACCATGCACAAAAATAAACTCAAAATGGATTAAAGACCTAAATGTAAGGCCAGACAGTATCAAACTCTTACAGGAAAACATAGGAAGAACACTCTTTGACATAAATCACGGCAAGATCCTTTCTGACCCACCTCCTAGAGAAATGGAAATAAAAACAAAAATAAACAAATGGGACTTAATGAAACTTAAAAGCTTTTGCACAGCAAAGGAAGCCATAAACAAGGCAAAAAGACAACCCTCAGAATGGGAGAAAATATTTGCAAACAAAGCAACTGACAAAGGATTAATCTCCAAAATATAACTGCAGCTCAATATCAAAGAACCCAATCCAAAATTGGGCAGAAGATCTAAACAGACATTCTTCCAAAGAAGATATACAGATTGCCAACAAACACATGAAAGGATGCTCAACATCACTAATTATTAGAGAAATGCAAATCAAAACTACAATGAGGTATCACCTCACACTGGTCAGAATGGCCATCATCAAAAAATCTACAAACAATAAATGCTGAAGAGGGTGTGGAGAAAAGGGAACCCTCTTGCACTGTAAATTGATACAGCCACTCTGGAGAACAGTATGGAGGTTCCTTAAAAAACTAAAAATAGAACTACCATATGACCCAGCAATCCCACTACTGGGCATACACCCTGAGAAAACCATAATTCAAAAAGAGTCATGTACCACAATGTTCACTGCAGCTCTATTTACAATAGCCAGGACATGGAAACAACCTAAATGTCCATCGACAGATGAATGGATAAAGAAGATGTGGCACATATATACAATGGAATATTACTCAGCCATAAAAAGAAATGAAATTGAGTTATTTGTAGTGAGGTGGATGGACCTAGAGTCTGCCATACAGAGTGAAGTAAGTCAGAAAGAGAAAAACAAATACCATATGCTAACACATATATATGGAATCTAAAAAAAAAAAGTGGTTCTGATGAACCTAGGGGCAGGACAGGAATAAAGATGCAAACATAGAAACTGGACTTGAGGACACAGGGAGGCAGAAGGGTAAGCTGGGATGAAGTGACAGAGTAGCACTGGCATATATACACTACCAAATGTTAAAACAGATAGCTAGTGGGAAACAGCTGCATCACACAGGGAGAACAGCTAGGTGCTTTGTGACCACCTAGAGGGGTGGGATAGGGAAGGTAGGAGGGAGATGCAAGAGGGAGGGGATATGGGGATATATGTATACATATAGCTGATTCACTTTCTTATACAGGAGAAACTAACACAACATTGTAAAGCAATTATACTCCAGTAAAGATGTTAAAAAAAAAAAAAAAGAAAGAAACTTTTAAAGAAATCTAAGTCTTCAACTTTTCATCTTCATTTGAGATGGGGTGGGCAAGATAAAAACCAGTTTTCTCAGGTCTTGAGGGATAAGAAAAACAACCTATCTTATGAGGTTATTAAGCTAGCATCTCAGCAAGCTGCGGGCATGCTACTCATTTATTACACAAAACTGAAATCTTCTGACAGTCCATAATTATGTGCTGAGAACCCTAATGAATAACTCCGCATCAGAAGGATTCACGAAACTTTGATCAGTGTCCCGAGAGGCAGCAGGTCAAGATGAACCTTGAAATCTGATGAACGTTACCCATCTTTATCTAGCATTCTAAAAATACTGTTTTGTAGCTCTTCCACTCTTCATTTGGATATTTTGAAAGCATAATTTTGTCAAACTTCCTAAAGAAGTTATAAAAACTATTAGTTATAAAATTATAACTAATTATAATTATAAAAATTAAACTTTTGAAACTGACTTAAGATTTAGTTTACACAATTTCCCATACATATTTCTCTACACCATTTTGTTCCTAGCCCATGGCTACTAAAAAAAGTAACATTTTAGGGCTCAATGATATACTACATTAGGTGGTAACTGGCTATAATTTAGCACCTTGTCCTCTGCAAGTGAACAAGTTTTTAGAACATCTGGGTCTGAAGCAGTGATGTATTTAAAAGAAGTCACTTACACACCCTTTTCTCTATTCCTCTTGGTTTTAAGACATGAGTCATGGAGCATAAATTTGACTTAATTGAAGCTAAATCATCAGAAAAAGGAATAGAACCCATGCCTGTGGTCTCATCAATGATTTGGTTCAAGTGAGATGTGTATTTGTGTGTGTGTGTGTAATATGAAAACATAATTGCCCTGTGGTCCCTCTTAGTAGGGTTAGAGAAAAAATGGTAAAAACTCAAAACACATACCACCACTCCTAAATACTACATTCAAGGCAGACATCACTAATCAATACCTTCCTCTTTCCAACTGAGCCTGGCAGTCTCTAATCCTTACATAGCCCTCTAGGTAGCTGCAACCAGACACATGGAATTGAAATACTAGGTGAAATCCAGTATATCCAGCCCTGAGTTTGTCCTATTATTAATGTATGTTTAAAATGGACAAGACTTTAGAGTTTATGTTGTTCAACTCCCCCATTCCACAGATAAGGAAACTAAGAAATGGAGGTGTTAATTGACTTTTCAAAGGTCAAAAAGTCAATACACAGGGATTTTTAAATTGAAATCTTTGAATTGCTTTTTATATTCTTTCCAGGTATGATTTATACTACTGAAAATATGAACAACAAGATTTAAGAGTAAAGGGGTTCGAGAAAAACATTTCAGGTGTGTTCAATAAACTAAGCCAAAAAAAAAAAAAAAATCCACCACAGAAAGCACAAGGAAAATATAAAAAATCACTCTCTACCTTTAAATTCATGCAACATGATCAGTAAAGCTTACGTCATGTATCATTTGCTTACACCAACAATTCTGATTTCACTTGCTATTTCATGCCAGAAAAAGAAAAAGGCTGTACATGTAGAAATTATCTCTAGAGAAAGAAACTGCCTCTGTTTGACCATTCTGGGTTCATCACCATTTATACCATGGTCACATCTGATTGCCCACCTCTCTTCACAGGGGCACATGTTATTCCAGGGTTTGGATACCATTCAGAATCTCAGGCCAGGTTTTTAAGAACAAAACACATTGACTTCTCCAGGTCCATTTAATAAAGCTTATTCTATATTTTTAGCTTAGTAGCATTAAAAAGACATGGAGTCCTCTGGGAAGAGAGAAAATGACTATGAAGCCCTCAAAACCTCTGATCTCTCTCTCTCTCTCTCTCTCTCTCTCTCTCACACACACACACACACACACACACACACACACACACACAATTCCCAGACTTTCGTTAAACTGAAAAGACCCATAAAATATCCTTCATCTTGTGTTTCTCTAAATTTGAAGAACCCTTGAGAGAAATGTTAGTGCAAGGGGAGGGGAAAATCATGGCAAACCGCTAATGTTATGAAGCCAAAAGCCTCCAGCAGGTTTGCTGTGGTGGAGGAGAAACAGCCATGAGGAAGGACTTCATACAAGGAGACAAGGAGGAGCAGCTGGGGAGGAGGTGGAAGTGGGTGACAGAGACAAGGAGCCAGAAACAGAGCTGTGAGGAAGAAGGGGAAGAAAGGATGAGCAGCCGAAGGCTGGTGGTTAAAATAACTTGTGGTAACAGAGTGTTCTTTGTTACCACACACTGCTCTTTGTTATCACACATTACAGAAAGTTATAAACAACAGAAGCATGCCGTACACTAAAGCTGCGCTTCAAGCTCCAGGCTCTGGTGACCTAACAAACTCCTCAGCTTCCCCCTTGTGTAGATTGACGCTGTTTCCAGAACACCACGTCAGGACTGTGGCCATTAATCTGTACATCTCAAGCTACACACAGGGACCTTCTATAATATCTGGCACCGCGCTGCTTTTTTCCCAAGAACCCTCCTGCATTCACATTGATGCAGGTCAGAAAAATGCAGACAGAGTTGGTCCCATCTGTGATGAAAAGCGACTATCAAGTCTTACAAGCAAAAGAATGCGAAACTTTTCCGGGCAAAAAAAAGAAAAAGCCCAGAGAAAATGATCTCGTTTGAGTTTATACGTAAAATTAGATACTCAACAGAAACAACAAAAGAGATTGCCAGTGAAGGCAGTGGACAGACACATCCCAGACTCACTGCCAAGAACGGATGCCCCATGGCGGCTCTGCAAAACCTTCACCCTCTCCCTGCCTTGGTCGCCATCTTTTACAACTGCCATCCTTCACACCATAGACAATCAACCCTGTCTCCTCCAGTTCCCACATTTAGATTCATATTTACCAACCACCCTGGGCAAAATTCACTGAGTAGATGGCACGAGGAGAGATGGTATGCCCAGTCCTACGTCTTTTCATGATGCCCACTTCATAGCCAGCGGTTCATAATTCATCTCCTCTCCCCTCAAGGCCCTCTGCCTTGACCTTTCTTTCCTTGCCAAATAAGTCATATTCTCCCTCGGAAGCCAACACTGACTTTCTAACTGCCTAAGCTCTCTCAGTCTTCACTCTACCTGACTTCTCAGTATCAGTGGTCAGACACTATGGAACACTTTCTCCATGCTCAAACTCTCACCACTGCTATTCTAGACTGTCTCATTCTGCTTTATAATCAATCAATTTGCTTCTATCACCGATGACTTTATTCACCCGCCATTTAAATGTTGATGGTTTCTAGGGATTCCCTTCTCATTTCTTGCTCTGAATCCTGAAAATGCTCTGCTTCTCACTAGACTGTTAGACAAAACTATGTCTAATTCATCCATGAGTGTCCCTTAGCAAGAGTACAAATCCTGAGATAGGAACATGGCCAATACGTTCCTATTATCATCAGAGCCTGTCATTTCTCCTTCTGTGATATCTCTCAGATCTTTTTTCTCTTCATTTCCACTGACACCATCTCAAGTCATCCTGTCCAGGTAGTAGCCAGAGTTATAATCCTAACTGATCCCCAAACTTACACATTCTCCCCTGCCCATTACAGCCTTCAGAGGACCACCAAAATCATCCTTCCAAAAGACAGATATGCCTTGTGTCCCTACCATTCTCACACACCTTCAACCACTTCCTTTCACCCTCATACAGGATGACATCCACACTTCATGAGATGAGAAATTCAATGTCCCCAACAATTTGGCCTCAACCTCCAGATGCTTACCACTGCACACATCCTACACTCTAGCCTTACTGATATACTCAACATGTATTTTGTCTCCTATTTCTTTGAACATATGGTTCTTTCTACCTCAGTCTAGTGAAATGCTCATCTCCAAGTCCCAGATGAAAGATCACGACCTCTTTAAAACTGCACCAGCCCCACTCTAGGGCAATGAGTCATTCATTTCTTCCTCTGAGTTATCAGAACACCTATCCCGTAACTTTTATCAAATCATTGAACATGTTATATTTCAAGTCATATCTTTATTGTATCATACTGTGAACTCTCGGGAATCAGAATCCCAGTCTTGTATTGGCAGTACCTAATACAGCACCTGGCGCATTTGCAGAATGTTTATTATGCTGGATTGAATTCAATGACATTTTTAAAAGGATCTTCCAGAAATAAATCTTTAACAATTAATCAGAAACAGGAAATTGTGAAAAGCGGGTGTCTCTAGTGAGGAAAGATGATGGAATATGTTAAGAGACAGACTTACTTTCCACTGTATACCCTTTTATAGAGTTTTAGATTTTTTTACCACCCATGCGTACTACCTTTCAACATAGCCTGAGGAGGCACTATTCTATGTACCTGGCACTGTGCACAGTCGGGATTTTAGGCATCATGGAACTTCATTAACCAAAGAAACCTATGATCTTGGATAACCTCTGTGTAGATTATTCTTTTCTCCCCCTCAATTCCTACAAAGTCGTGTTGTTCTTTAGTTGTGGCATTCTACACAGTCTAACTGATAATGGAATGATTTATAGACATGTCCTCCATGCTGGGTAATGAGCTCCTAGAAGGCAGGGACTCTCCCCTCCTCACCTCCACAGCATCTACAAGCTTCTAGTATAGTGCTTTGCATACCCTTTACAGTCAACTTGCAATTGTTTCATAAACTTG
The DNA here is from genome assembly GCF_963924675.1 of Phocoena phocoena. Taxonomy (NCBI): domain Eukaryota; kingdom Metazoa; phylum Chordata; class Mammalia; order Artiodactyla; family Phocoenidae; genus Phocoena; species Phocoena phocoena. The sequence continues at coordinate 60,993,227 of NC_089224.1, read as the reverse complement.
GATTGACCAAGAAAATATGTCTAAGTTTCAAATTTAAAAAAGCAATAATTATACTAGTTTGCAGCTAATAATTCATGTTAAGTGGAGGCAAGGAAGAGAAAAATCTAAAATACTGCTAATAGGTAATAGCAATAAATTTTAGGTTTATTATGGTCAGACTGAGTGCAGAGGTAGAATAGCTGTTAAAACGTATCAACTGTTTGTTTTTTCATCCATTAATTAGGTCGCGGATAAAACACATATTTTACTTTCAAGTGAGAGCCTTGAATGTATGCACAGCCAAAACTGTACAGAACCACTACTGAGTGAAGGTGATAAAAAGTTTTGAGATAAAAGAAGAAAAGGCAAATGGATTCCAAAATGACATCCTAACAAACAAAATAGGAAAACAATCAGTAGTTTCCAGATAGATCTAAAACCAAACTCCTCTGGTGAAAATACTCCAACTAAATCCTTCAGTGCCTTTCAAACAGTTTGAAAGCTCTGTGCTATAAAGAACAAAAAGTACAGAATGTGAACTCTGTCCTCACAGAGCTGAAAATACACTTATATTGACCACCACATTAAAAGTTAGAAAACAATAGGAGATTTAAGGGAAAAAAGTGCAACAACAGGGCTTCCCTGGTGGCGCAGTGGTTGAGAGTCCGCCTGCTGATGCAGAGGACACGGGTTCATGCCCCGGTCTGGGAAGATCCCACATGCCGCGGAGCGGCTGGGCCCGTGAGCCATGGCCGCTGAGCCTGCGCGTCCGGAGCCTGTGCTCTGCAACAGGAGAGGCCACAACAGTAAGAGGCCCGCGTACCGCCCAAAAATAAATAAATAAATAAAGCAACAACGTAAGATTCATATATGTGAGATAAATATTCATTGAGCACCTAATATGGAAATATGCAGTACCCATATTCCTATGTGGCGTGATAGCCCTAAGGTACCCATTTTATTACCCAGCCCAAACCTGACCATTTTCTCCATGAAGTCTTCACTTTTCTTCCTCCAATCCTCCTTTCCCCCCTCTGCCTCCACACACAGAAGTGTTCTCTCGGGCCCCTAAACACATGAAGAGATTATCTATCCCTGATTATCCCATTTACCATTATCTATTTTGTATTACAGTTAGTTACAGCCATGTGATCGACCAATGAACTTCAGATCACTTGCAGATAGACTTCACATCTCATTAAATAATAAACTCTCAATGCATTTGCCACAGTGGAACACAGCTGACTGGCCAGACAATGTTTGCTTGTCACAGCATGGTAGATCTGGATTTCTCCTCTACCCCCACAAAACCTACAAGAATTCTACTTCTCAAAGGGAGAAAGAATAGAGAAGATGGGAAAGAAAATGTGATAGAACAGAGGTTAGTACCATGTAGATAAATGCTTCTTATCAAGGCAACTTGCAACCATTAATTTATTGACCTGCCTCCTTTTGCAAGCAAGTATTACATTTTATTTACCTTTGCAGTCCCATAGCCTAGCCCAATCCTTGATATAAAACATATGCCTAATAAATATTTGGTATATCAATTAGTTAATCAAAGGGGAGAGAAGGGTTAAAAAAAAGAAATGTTCTCACTTAATTAGTACCTACTGAAATGAGAAATGAATGTTGGTCAACAGAAGAGAAATACAATCCTCCCTTATTTTCCCCATCCTAAGGTGTCCCAAAGTTATTCAATAAGATGTCTGTCCCTTAAGCCAAATTTGAAAGGCTATTTTAAGTAAAAATTCACATGGCAATTATCTTCTTAAAACTGGATACTCACCATTTTAAACTGAATTCACTTCAATAAGTATTTATTGAGCACCAACTATATGTGGGGTATGTTTCTGATATTAGGGAGCAAAGAGATAAATAAGACCTTGTCCTTCCCCTCAACGATCTTACAATCTAGTGTCATGTCCCTTGTAAAGTGCACTGCCTTTTACTATGATGCAAAAAACACGATGACATTTCACAGTATTTATGAAGTCCTATGTTTTAAAACCATGGCCAAAAGAGATATACTAATACTCCTTTTCAAAAAGCCCACGGGAGGAAAAAAAAAAAAAAAAGCCCACGTACTTCACAGCCAAATCCTACACGGCAGCCTGCCAGTCAAAAGGGCCTCACCCCAAAAGGCCTGTAGTCATTCCTCAGAAAGAAAATGAAATAGCTCTTCAAATGGAGTCACCAATGACTTAATTTTGACAGAAACATCTATATCAATGCATCTATGTTAAAACAAAGCTGGTAGAAAGGCTCTCCCTCACAACTTTCTTCAAACAAAACGTAAATGTTGGCTTTACTTTTATTTTTATGGACTAGTTACAAATATTCCTATCTGGGCTAGTTTTTCATGCCTCTTAATAACCCAAATATTAATGCTTGTCACAACTGCAGTGTGGCGATTTAAGCTCAGGTTCTATGAGGATACATCACTCCATTATATAAAGGAGACATTGATCACCTATAAAATAGCTCGGTGTAATGAATTTATCGCAAAAATGAAAAATAAAAATTCCTGAAAAGTCCAATCTTGAATAGTGGATGCAGCGGATAATATGTTTTTCCCCTTTACAAAAGTTTTAAGAGAAAACAAATGTAAGTATATGCGTTTGTGTGTATGAATATATACATATATTTATATATACATATACAATACTGAAGATAATGCAAAATTGTGTATTTATATACATGGCTTTAAAATTCAAATATATGAAATAAAGGGGAGATGAAAATATATTACTATTTCAAAATTATTGGGGAATTACTGACAAGGAACATTGCCAAAACATAAAAATATTAAAAACATTAAAAAATTAAATTCTCAGGTATCTTCATTAATCAGGTAGTGAAGAGGGGAAATCCACATTTCCATGTGATCAAAAAGAGGAAGTGGTACCTCCCACTATGTACCATGTTCCTGGCATAAGAGGTGTTATGTCCAAGAACTCTGCTCCTTGTTGGATCCCTTCTGCCCTGTGTGAGTGAGAGCTGTCCTGTCTGGGCTCCCAGGGACTTCAGGGTATGTATCTCACATTTTCATCCCATCTAGGTCAGCTTACTTGTCCCAGAGATAGTATTAAACAGAGCTGTGATACAGATGATCTACACTGCCTCTTCACTTCTACAGAGGCCCAGTGCCCTCATCATCTTCTAGAGAACACTAGATTTCTTAGTACTAGCTTCTTACCTATAAACTCCAACAGATCCAAAACTGTGGTCCTGGCTTAATCAATATTTGATTCAAGTTTAAGGAAACCTCTTAAATTCATTGAGGATCTTAAACTGACACTCAATGAAAACCAAACCAAACCAAACCAAAAAAAGCTCCTGATTACAGCTCCTGTTGGTGTGTCACAAGAGAATTTGTATTTTAACCTTCTTTGGGACTTCAAAAAAAAAAAAAGAATAAAATGAGGCTTCCCAGGAAGGATCAGGTAAGAGAGAGCTAAAGGTGGAAGGAAAAAGGAAAGCTTCCAAGTCCACTGAACCCACACTGATATCCTGCCTGACATACTCAGGCCACCTGGCCCAGGACATGGAATCTGAACTGGAGACATTCAGGGTGGTATTAAGGCCCAGGACACTAGAATCAGACAGGTTTAGGCTCAAACTATGACTCAGATATATGTAGCCACCATGGTAGCTGTGTTCCTCTATTTCCTCATCGGCAGGGATTCTAATAGTACTTCCCTCATAAGGTATGTGAAGCAGAGGGTAATACACCCTCTTACCACTAGGCTGGTATCAGTACTTTTACTGCTATTGCTGGGACTGTTGTTATTACTACTGCCAGCATGCTAGAGTCACTAGACTGTGTGCTCTGTGAAGAGGAGTTTCATGCACAGCACAGTGTTTACAACTGCAGGCTCTAGAGTCTGACTTCAAATCCCAGCTGGGCCATTTTCGGACTTAGGTAGGTTCCTTGAACAATTCATTTAACCTCCCTGTGCCTCAGTTTCCTTATATAAAAAGAGGATGATAACATCCACGGAGTTATTGTGAGTGAAGTTATATAAAATGTTTTGCAGGAGTTGTATATAGCAAGCATTTTTTCTACTTATCTTTACAGTGTCTGAAGTAAAAATAATATTATTAGTAACAATAAGCATACAAGATCACTTATAAGGTAGGCACTTTGTTAAGCTACACACACATACACACACACCCACATATGTATGCATATTTAATTATCCTCATTTACAGATGAGAAAACTGAGGCACAGTGTAAGTGACAGGCTCGGTGGCAGAGTCACGAGAGTCATGATTTAAACCCAGGCTGTCTGGCTTCAGAGCCCATGCTCTTTATCACTACGCTATGTTGCCTGAAAAAAAGTTAAAACAATGAATGAATGTTCCTGCTAGAAAAATACTGAAAAGAGTCAATCACTTTGACCCTGCTGTTTTCAATAAGCGTGGACAGTTCTTGCAAAGTGCACAGGAAGGGAAGACAAAGGCACTTGGAGGGCAGAGAAAGGTCAACTCAGTGCTGCCTGGCAGAGGCTTTCCAGCCAAAGTCAGAACAGGAGGGTAGCCTAAAGACACAAAAAGGAACTCAGGGTCTTGGCCCTGAATCCAAAGTCATTTAGTTTATAGCATGTTTTAAACTAACAAGGAACAAATGCTTATTATGAGCTTGGCCTTCTATGGTACCATGAGGGATTACATATAACTGGAAGACTAGATATTGGTCTTGAAGAAGCTTATAGGAAGCCAAGGTATCTTCAGCTTCCCTCCCAACCCAGAAGTGAGGTTGACTTGTCCATTTACAACTTCCATAGATTGCAGTGGGTATACTGGACCTGTTACTGCCCACCCGTTTGAATTTTAGGCCATTTGAGATCAAAGACACATTCATTGGTCACAATAGGACAAGTTCAACAGAAGGCCTTATCAATTCTTCAATATCCCTGAGGCCTCATCTCATAAAGTCCCACTCCAAAAACCAAGGAATTTTAGGTCAACCGTGTGTTGAATCAATATTTTGCTATTGACTAATTCTTGGGAATAATTTGTTGTTTTCTTCATCCTCTTTGAATTCAGCTTCCTGCAAATGTCTTAACTTTGGATCCTTTCTAGATCACCTTTTCCATGCATAAAAGACTTCAAGCAATCTAAAATCTCAACCGAAGCCACCAGATGATGAACGGAAAGAGACAAGAAAGGAACATGGCAGGGATGACAGAGGGACTGAGGAACAAGAAAGACAGTCAAAATGGATCACTGAATTCTTAAAAAGATGAACATTTTTCATCTATAAGATTAGCAAATATCAAAGTTTGCTGACATACTATAGCAGTTAGGAGTAGGAGAAACTGGCACTCTCATATATGGCTAGTGAGTATAAATCAGTACAACTGCCTATGGAGATAAAATCTGCCAAGATTTGTCCAATTTTAAATGCACAGACACTTTGAATAAGCCATTCCCCGAATATTAACCTTATACCTGGGTGCCATCTCACGCTATACCAAAAAGACATCCAAATTCTGAGTACTGCTAAATTTCAGGAGAGATTTTAATGAACGGGGTTCACAATAACCACAGACATAAAGTTATTCGTAGTATAACTTCATCTTAATTAATAGTATAACTTTGTCTTTTCTTTTTCAATTTTTATTTATTTATTTTTGGCTGCATTGGGTCTTCGCTGCTGCGTGTGGGCTTTCTCTAGTTGTGGCAAGTGGGGGCTACTCGTCGTTGCAGTGCACGGGCTTCTCATTGCAGTGGCTTCTCTTGTTGTGGAGCACAGGCTCTAGGCATGCAGGCTTCAGTAGTTGTGGCACGTGGGCTCAATAGTTGCAGCTAGAGGGCTCTAGAGCGCAGGCTCAGTAGTTGTGGCACATGGGTTTAGTTGCTCCATGGCATGTGGGATCTTCCCGGACCAGGGCTCGGAGCTGTGTCTCCTGCATTGGCAGGCAGATTCTTAACCACTGGGCCACCAGGGAAGTCCTTAACTTCATCTTAATTAACAAATTATGTTATAACAAATATGATGTCCAAGCAGATAGAGATCATATTTCGCTCATATTCCTTTGGTGATTAGATTGGGAGATTTGTTTAGGTGGATGCTATGTTTTATAGCGTTCAAGGGTAAAGCTTATTGGATCAACGGACAAGCTTTACTGTAAGGAGAAAGGTCTGGGTTTGAGAAAGGGGGACAGGCGGGTTCTAATCTCTCCTCTGCCAATAATTTTGCCTTCTTGAATAAGATACTTCACTCCTCTGATTTCCCTCATCCGTGAATGACAAATGTGAATTAGTTACAAATTTGCTTCACTTTTAATGATCCATCTCTACAACAGCTAAATTAAGCTGAATCTCAATGTGCTGACACAAAAGGAAGAAGGAACTAACACTGAAAAACTGAGTTCCTGGCAGACCAAGATGGCAGTGTAGAAAGATCCTGAACTCACCTCTTCCCTTGGATGGACCAAATCTACAGTTACATATGGAATAATTCCCTCTGAAAAAGAACTGAAAACTAGCTGAACTGCTCCTCCACTGCTCCTCTACCTAAAAGGACCATAGGTAGTCAGGTAAGACAGGGAGAAATTTGGTCTTACCAAAAACTCCATCCCTGGTGTGGTGACTCACAACAGGAAGGGATCTCATAAGCCTGGAGCTTCTCTCAGAGGAATGAAGGGTTTGTGCCCCTTATCAGGTACCTCAACCCTTGGGACTTACACCAGAGAGATGAGCCCTCAAAACATCTGGCTTAGAAGACCAACAGGGCTTATGTCCAATGGACCTAAAGGGCTATAGGAAACTGAGATTCTCCTTTTAAAGGGCTCACAGGCAGTCTCATTTGCCCCAGGACCCCGCACCAAAGCAGCAATTTGCAAAATGCCTGGACTATATGTGAAGGAGATTCATTTGCTACTCCAGCATCTGCTGGAGGGGCAGGGGGGACAGCTGGGACTTTCTCCAGAGATGGAGGCACTGGCAAATAGCATTTTTGCACTCTCACTCTACCGTGCTAGCACAGTGGGTGCGTGAGGACGTGACACCCTCCCGCTGCCTTGCTAAGGCCTGTGGGGGCGAGAAGTTGCAACACCATCCTGCTGTCTTGCTGAAGCCAACAAGGGCAGGCAGTTGCCGTACTCCCCTGCTCCCAGGCTGTGGCTAGCAAGCATGAGCAGTCATGGCATTCTCTGGCTCCGTTACCAAAGCATGCTCTGCCCCCTTTTCTCTTTAGTTGCCTTGTTAAAGCCAGCAGGCATGCACAGTCAACACAGGGGACACCTCTAGATCACCTGGCCCTGGTAGTCGAGGAGGCTTGTATGCCTGGGCTCCATGTGATTGTAACAATCAGAAAGACAGTTATTGGCAGGCTACCACTCTCAGGGTACCACACAGACAGCAGACTAAAACACATCCCCAGTCTTCCTGCTAAAAAGGCCTATTTACTTGTCCTGGATCCACATAAGGGACAAGCTTCAGGTTTGCCATACGTCTAGAGGCTACAGAGGCACTCCCAGGTAACATAAGCAGGGAGCTATCCTTGAGCATTCCCCTGGTCTCACTCCAGCTCACTGATACCTTCCAGAAAAGAGTTTATATACTCATCTGGAGCTTTATTTTTGCAACTGTCACCCAGGGGTGATCTGGAGATCAGCAGGGTTTATGATTTCAGTCCCATGGAGCTGTACTTATTTACATACTTTAAAAGCTGCTGCTTCTAATCAGCCTGAAACTAGGTGCTAAATGAGATCCCTCCCCTTGGAACACTGACAGGTCTTGGCATACCCTCAACAACAGGGACATATCAAGAATAAATCAGGCTGCTTAGACAATCATAAAGGTTCAAGAGACAACCAAGAGCTAGGGCAAGGCTGAGTGATCAGGTTCACCACCTACACAAGGCCACTCCTTCAAGATTGAGAGAAGAAGCTATCTTGCCTAATACAGAGAAACAGAGTCAAGCAAAATGAGAAAACAGAGAAATATGTTCCAAACAAAAGAACAAGGTAAAACCTCAGAGAAAGACCTTAATGAAACGAGATAAAAAATTTAAAGTAATGATAAAAAATTTAAAGTAATGATCATAAATATGCTCACTGAACTAAGGAGAAAAATTAATGAACACAGTGAGAACTTCAACAAAGAGACAGAAAATATAAGAAAGTACCAAAAAGAAGTCACAAAGATGAAGAACATGATAACTAAACTGAAAAATATACTAGGGGATTCAACAGCACACTAGATGAAGCAGAAGAATGGACCAGTAATCTGGAAGACAGGGCAATGGAACTCAACCAAAAAGGGCAGTAAATAGAAAAAAAGAATTAAAAAAAAAAGAAGACAGCTTAAGGGACCTAGGCAACAACATCATGCAGAATAACATTCACACCATAGGGGTCCCAGAAGGAGAAAAGAGAGAAATGGGCAGAAAAAATATTTGAATAAATAATGGCTGAAAATTTCCCTAACTTGAGGTAGGACACAGACAGCCAGGTCCAGGAAGCCCAATAATCTCCAAATAAGATGAACCTAAAGAGATTCACACCAAGACGCATTATAATTAAAATGGCAAAAGTTAAGATAAAGAAAAAGTCTTGAAAGCAGCAAGAGAAAAACAACTTTTACACACATAAACTATCAGCAAATTTTCCACAGAAATTTTGCAGACAACAAGGTAGTGGCATAATATATTCAAAGTGTGCAAAGGAAAACACTTCCAACCAATGTTACTCTACCTGGCAAGGTTATCATTCAGAACAGAAGGAGAGAGAAAGAGTTTTCCAGACAACCAAAAACTAAAGAAGTTCATCACTACTAAGACATCCTTACAAGAAATGTTTAAAGGTGCTTCTTTGAGCAATGGCACTAATTAATAACAAGAAAGCAGTTAGGCACTAATTAATAACAAGAAAGCAATTAGGCAAATCTCACTAGCAAAGGTAGTTATAAGGTAATGGTAGTAAATTAATGACTTGTAAAGCTAGTATGAAGACTAAAAGACAAAAGCAGTAAAATTAACTAAAACTATAATAATTAGTTAAGGGATACATAAACTTTAAAAGATGTAAAATGTGATATCAAAAACATAAAATATGGTGGAGGAGAAAGTAAAAATGTAAGGTTTTGGAGTGAGTTCAAATTTAAGTTACTTTCAACTTAAAATAAACTGCTATATACATCAGATGTTACATACGAACCTTACAGTAACCACAAAGCAAAAACCTAGAGCAGATACCCCCTCCCCACAAAACTGAGAGAGGCATCTAAACATAACACTAAAGAAAGTCATCAAACCACAAGGGAAGAGAGCAAGAGAAGAAAGGAACAGAGAAGAACTACAAAAACAGCCAGAAAACAACTAAAAAATGGCAATAAGTATAGATCTATCAATAATTATTTTAAATGTAAATGAACTAAATTCTCCAATCAAAAGACATAGAGAGGGTGAATGGATTTAAAAAAAGCAAGATTAATCTATATGCTGCTTATAAGAGACTTATTTCAGAAATAAGGACACATATATACTAAAAGTAAAGGGAAGGAGAAAGAGAGTCCATGCAAATGGAAATGAAAAGGAAGTTGCTGTAGCTATACTCATATAAGACAAAACAGACTTCAAAACAAAGACTGTAATAAAAGACAACAAAGGATATTACATAACAATAAAGGGGTCAATCCAATAAGAAGGTATAACATTTGTAAATAAATATGCACCCAACATAAGAGCACCAAATGCATAAAGGAAATACTAACATACCTAAAGGGAGAAACTGACAGTAATACGATAATAGTAGGGGACTTTAACACCCCACTTACAACAATGGAGAGATTATCCTGACAGAAAACCAAAAAAGAAACATCAGCCTTAAATGACACATTAGATCAGATGGACTTAATAGACATATATAGAACATTCCATCCCAAAGCAGCAGAACACATATTCTTCTCAAGTGCACAAGAAACATTCTCCAGGATAGATCACATGTTAGGCCACAAAAGAAATCTCAATAAATCTAAGACTTGAATCATATCAAGCATCTTTTCTGAACACAATGGTATGAAATTAGAATCAATTATAAGAACAAAACTGGAAAAAAAAAAAGAGCAAAACTGGAAAAATCACAAGTAAAAATCATCTCAGTAGATGCAGTAAAAGCATTTGACAGAATTCAACATCCGTTTATGATAAAAACTCTCAACCAAGTGGGTATAGAAGGAATGTACCTCAACATAATAAAGGCCATATTTGACAAGCCCACAGCTAACATTATACTCAAATGGTGAAAAGCTTAATGCATCTTCTCTAAGATCAGAAACAAAACAAGCATGTCCCCTTCTCCCCACTTTTATTCTACATAGTATTGAAAATCCTTGCCAGAGCAATTAGGCAAGAAAAAGAAATAAAAGGTATCCAAATTGGAAAGGAAGAAGTAAAACTGTCACTATTTGTGGATGACATATTTTATATAGAGAAAACCCTAAAGACTCCACAAAAACCTGTCAGAACTAATAAACAAATTCAATAAAGTGGTAAGATACAAAATTAGCACATAAAAATCTGTTGTGTTTCTAGACACTAACAATGAACTATCAGAAAGAGAAATTAAGAAAACAATCCCTTATAACTGCATCAAAAAGAATAAAATACCTAGGAATAAATTTAACCAAAGAGGTGACAGAACTATATACTGAAAACTATAAGTTACTAATGAAAGAAACTGAAGAAGACACACACAAAAGAAGTGGAAAGATATTCCACACTCATGGATTGGAAGAGTTAATATTGTTAAAATGTCCACATTACCCAGAGCAATACACAAATTCAATGCAATTAAAATTCCAATGACATTTCTCACAAAAACATAACAAACAATCCTAAAATTTATATAGAACCACAAAATAACCCAATTAGCCAAAGTAACCTTGAGAAAGGAAAACAAAGCTAGAGGCATCGTGGTCCCTGATTTCAAACTATATTACAAAACTACAGTTATCAAAACAGTATGGTATTGGCATAAAAACAGGACAGATCACATGTTAGGTACAAAACAAGTCTCAATAAATTTAAGAAGACTTGAATCATATCAAGTCATATAGATTAATGGAACAAATAGAGAACCCAAAAGTAAACCCACATGTGTACAGTCAATTAATTTATGACAAAGGAGGCAAGAATATACAATGGGGAAAAGATAGTCTCTTCAATAAATGATGTTGGGAAAACTGGACAGCCACACACACAAGTATGAAACTAGACCACTATCTTACACCATACACAAAAATGAATTCAAAATGGATTAAAGACTTGAATGTAAGATCTGAAACCATAAAACTCCTAGAAGAAAATATATGCAGTAAGCTACCTGACACTGGTCTCCGTGAGGAATTTTTGGATCTGACTGCAAATGCAAAAATAAACAAGTGGGACTGCGTCAAACCAAAAAGCTTCTGCACAGCAAAGGAAACCAACAACAAAATGAAGAGGTGACGAACGAATGGGAGAAAATATTGGCAAATCATATCTGATAAAGGGTTAATATCCAAAATATATAAAGAACTCATACAACTCAACAGCAAAACAAAAACGAAAAAAACCTAACTAAAAACAATCCAATGAAACACTAAACAGAGGAGCTGAATAGATATTTTTCCAAAGAAGACATACAGATGGCCAATAGGCACATGAAAAGATGCTCAACATCATTAATCATCAGGAAAATGCACATCAAAACCACAATGAGATATTACCTCATACCTGTTAGATTGGCTATTATCAAAAAGACAAGAAATAACAAGTGTTGGTGAGGATGTGGAGAAAAGGGGGCCTTCATGCACTGCTGGTGGGAATGTTAATTGGTACAGCTACTATAGACAACAGTATGGAGGCTCCTCTTAAAAAGAGAACTATCATGTAATCCAGCAATTCTACTTCTGCGTATTTATCTGAAGAAAACAAAAATACTAATTTGAAAAGATGTAAGTTCCTCCTTGTTCACTGCAGCATATTTACAATAGCCAAGATATGGAAACAACCTAAGTGTCCATCAATGAATGAATGGATAAAGATGTGGTATATATATATATATATATATACAACAGACGACTACTCAACCATAAATAAATGAATGAAATCTTGCCATTTGTGATAACATGGATAGACACTGAGAGCATTATGCTAAGCTAAATATGTCAGCTAGAAAAAGACAAATACCGTATGATTTCACTTATATGTGAAGTCTAAAAAAACAAAACAAACTAAACAAAGTAAAAATCATAGATACAGAGAAGAGAATGGTGGTTGCCAGAAGGGAGTGAGGTTGGGGAGTGTTCAAAACAGGTGAAAAGCGTCAAGTGGTACAAACTTCTAGTTATAAAGTAACTAAGTCATGGGGATACACCATATAAAGCATGGTGACTATAGTCAGTAATACTGTAGAGCATACTTGAAAGTTGTCAAGATAATAAATCCTAAAAGTTAATTTTGTATGCTGCTGGATGGATGGTAACTAGACTTACTGTGGTGATCATTTCAAGGTGTATACAAATATTGAATTGTTATACTGTACACCTGAAACAAATATAATGTTATGTATCAGTTACACCTCAATAAAAAAAATTTTAACAAACAAAACAAAAACAAGAAGTGATTTACTCCTAATTGCTTGCCATTGTAGTTCTCCATTTCTTAACCCTGCCAACAACCTTACAAGGTAAGTATTATCATCTTCCTTCTACAGGCTAGGAAGTTGAAGCTCAGAGGAGTTAAGTAGTTTTCCAGATTCCAGAACACGGAAGTGGCAGAGCAAGGGTTCAAACCCAGTTGACTTTAACCCCAAATGTGGGTTCTTTGCTTCTTGCTGTATTTTTTCTATATCCAGTAATCCAGACTTAAAGAAAAAAATTTTCTCTATCATAGATTTTGTCGTAATAGGAATACATCTGAATGCAAAAGCAAAAAGAGAAAATAATTTAAAGGAAAATAATGAAAAAGAAAAAAGATAAGTTTGTTCACCAAAGAATTAAATAGATAATTTTAAGAAAAATTCTGAATCACCAAAAGTGACTTAAAATTTGTTTCTACATAGTACTAAAATAACAAGATGATTTGTTGTTAATTGACTGCATTTAAAATAATGCAAATATGAGTGTATGGTTCTTTTATTTCTACCAGTTGCATTATAAAGACATAGACTGAATCACTCCTACACCTAGTCCAGGAATAGTTTCAACTGAAAGGTCATTTGTATTGTTAAGTCACACCCAAAACAAAAGTAATGCATTCATCCTATGAATAACTCCAGAACTCTAAGCTCTCAATGGCCCTTTCTTTAATTTGGTGATCAGTTATAATTTTTAAAAATTGGGGTTGGAGGATGAGGCAATATAGTTGTTACTCAACTTACTTAAATCTAGTGGCTGAAGGACTAAACGAAAAATTATAGTGGAGAATCTTTAATCTGAGGTTATTTGTAGTGAAGACTATTCCCTCTCTGAATTCAGAAGTTATTTGAGATGTAATCTATTTGAAATGTAATCTATTTTTCAAAACAAGGCTCGAGAGAGAGGGGAGAGGAGCGGCAGAGGTGGCATCAGGGGAAGACACCTTGTAAATTAGTGGAATAAAGGAAACAAAGGGTGGAGTAAACTAGAAAAAAAGTCACTCCTCACTCCACGGGGAGGGTTCTGCTTGCAGAAATCTTTCTCCCAAGAAGGACCTACAGGTTCAGAGAGCAGCACACCTCTAATCCGTTAGGGTAGGAGCATCCTTTCTAGGATTTACTGCCATCCAAAGCCACTTGGAACCAAGACTGCCTCTACTGTAAATTGAGACAAAAGGAAAAGTTTCTTCTAGGTTTGAGAGTAAAAAGGTTTGAGTGAGTCTCTGCTGAGTGAAGACCTATAGCACAAATAGGATGTCTACACTATGAGAAGGAATACGGAGAATCAGGGGCCCACCTGAAATCCTGGGCTTCAAGGCTCATCTCAGGGCAGAAGAGTGGGCTCACCTGATGCTCTTGTCACTTCCTCTTAGAGGTACACCCATGCAGCCTTCAGTAAGAAGGCAGATGGAGGGAGGCGGCATCTCCTATGACCACTTCCACTAGTTTCCTCCCTGTTCTGGGGCTTTTAACTGAAGATATCATAGTAGGTATTACAATGCAGGACGCCACTCTTACAGCATCACACAGTGACCAAAATATTTCGTCAGGATAAAATATTTTTTAAAAATATAATCATGGGAGTGTGCTGTGCTGTTGTAGAATGTGAAGCACTTTGTGCATTGTCAGTAATATATCCTCATTATATCCTGACTATGATCAACATGGGGAGTTTACTGGGAGATGATGTCTCAAGAACCCAATTGTCCTGGGGCTGCATCACCCCCAAAAGCAGTGGGAAGACCCACTATTCAGTTAAAGCAACAAAACAAAACAACACAGAATTCTGAAAAATTAAGCTTCCATTTATTTGTGGGGCATTTCTGGAATCTATTCTATTCCATCAGTCTATTTGAGTGTTCACTGTAATATTCTTACAGTCTTACGTATTCAGAACTAGTTCATAACTTTTTAAAGTCAGGGTCTCAGTATCACACGGAGAGGCCCACAGATTCTTCTACACAGCAGGACACTGGATGATTAAAGAAGGAAGAGCTGGTACGGTTGAGAGATATGAAAATAAAAACAAATTTCTGTCTCTCAGAATTTAATTTCTCACCGAAGCTATGGAAGGACCCACTTTCAAGCCTTTGTAACACTTTCTTACTTAAATGCTAATTCCCTCTTGCAATTCTAAGTAATGAATGCCTTTTAAAAATCCTGCAGCAACACACAGAGCCATGTCATTCACCAACCTTGGTATATTCCTAATGAGATGTCCCTCTGTGATACAAGAACTACAGATGGGGGATGGGAATAACGAAGGAGAGAGTGGAAGATGAATGATGTAGAAGGGACACCGTTAACATTTTCCATGAGCATGATCAATATGCTGTGTAATAGAAACATAATAAATCACTTCACCGACGAACTCTCACCCCTGAAGAAAGCAACTCATAGGTTTGGCAGCAGAATCCAGTAAACAAATTATCCTGAGAGATTAACTGGATGTGAACTAAAGCCTCTCTCTGTAACATTTCCTTCTTCCAACTGTATACAGTAAAAATGTGCCTTAAAAGTATCGGGGGATTCCCTGGTGGCGCAGTGGTTGAGAGTCCGCCTGCCGATGCAGGGGACACGGGTTCGTGCCCCGGTCCGGGAAGATCCCACATGCCGCGGAGAGGCTGGGCCCGTGAGCCATGGCCGCTGAGCCTGTGCGTCTGGAGCCTGTGCTCCGCAACGGGAGAGGCCACAACAGTGAGAGGCCCGTGTATAAAAAAAAAAAAAGTATCGGGTGGCTCTAAACTTAATTTCTAAGTTGTTGAAAAATTCTTCTGATCCCTTGCTACAGTGTCATTCTTCTTCACCTTTTTGCTTTTTATTTACAGTGAAAAAAAAAATGATCAAAGTTGAGACATAAAATTCCAGGGATCTTAATTCAAATATAGACAGACTCATGATTTAATTCCTCCCAGAAACTTACTCATTTGTCTCTCCAAGTTAGCTCTCACACACTTCCAAAACACATTAAACAAACCTGCACGCAGAGCTCAAAGTAAGGATACCTATGTCCAGGGCAGGGTGTGATAATCCCCAAATTCCCATGAGTTGGGTTTCAGAAAACATGAACTACAAGTGTGCTTGGAGCCCTGATGCATGGCAGACTAGAACGTGTACCACAAGACAGCTGGTCCATCCTGCTCTGGCCCACAAGCTAAGAGAGTATGTGTGCAGGTGAGGCTGTACTGAAACCTAAGGAATGGATGATACTTCAGTGGGTCCTCACTATAATTTATGCCTTCTTCATCTCTCAACTCGACTAGCATAAAAACCTCCTTACAGGTCTATGGTCTTGCTCCCATCATGCTTCTCAAATGTATTTCTCCACACTGCAGCCAATGTGAACATTTAAAACACAGATTTGATCATTTCCTTCTCCTCTGAAAACATTCCAGGGGCTCCCCACTGCCTTCAAGATGAAGTCCAGCATTCTGCTGCATGGTTTTCTATAGTTATGACACCAAGAAGGAAAAGCAGGACTTCCCTGGTGGCCCAGTGGTTAAGAATCTGCCTGCCAATGCACGGGGCATGGGCTCGATCCCTGGTCCTGGAAGATCCCACATGCCACAAGGCAACTAAGCCCATGTGCCACAACTGCTGAAGCCTATACTCTCTAGAGCCCGCGAGCCACAACTACTGAAGCCCTCGTGCCTAGAGCCCGTGCTCTGCAACAAGAGAAGCCACCGCAATGAAAAGCCTGTGCACTGCAACGAAGAGTAGTCCCCGCTCAGCACAACTAGAGAAAGTCCACGCGCAGCAGCGAAGACCTAACACAGCCAAAAAAAAAAAAAAAAAAAAAAAAAGGAGGAAAAGCAGCAGTGGCAGTGGCACCTGCAGCAGTTTGTCAAAGGCAGGCACAGAGGAAAGTCTGTATTAGTTTCCTAGGGCTGTTGTAACAAAGTACCACAAACAGGGTGGCTTAAAATAACAAAAATTTTTTTGTCTCACAGTTCTGGAGGCTGTAAGGCCAAAATCAGGGTGTTGGCAGGGTTGGTTTTTTCTAAGAGCTATGAGTGAGGATTAGTTCTGACCTCTCTCCTAGCTTCTGGTGGTTTGCTGGCAATCTTTGGCTTGTAGATGCATCCCTCCAGTATCTGCTTTCATCTTCACATGGCATTCTCCATGTTCCTCTCTTCACATCATCTTCCTTTTGTGTATGTCTGTTTTTGTGTCCAACTTTTCTCTTTTTATAAGGACACTAATCATAATGGATTAGGATCCACCCTAATGACCCTAATTAACTTGATTACCTCTACAATTACAGACCCTATCTCCAAATAAGGTCACATCCTGAGGTACTGAGGGGTGATGACTTCAGCATATCTTTTAGGGGGGGACACAATTCAACCCATAACAAAACCCTGTTCCAAGATGAGGTTTGACTCTCTAAGCCCCTTCCAAACACAATTTCTATTGGTTTCTGATTTGCAGGACACAATAAATTATATATTAAGTATGAACTGAAATATGTGACTTCGTGTTCTAAGATGTTGTTGGCAAATTTATCTCACCTCATTCCAAGAATTTAAATTGCTTGAAATGTGTTTTTACCTTTGAATTCCTAACATTATTTTTGGGTGAAAATGATAAGATTTACAACAAAAAATATAAAGAAGACTATGTCCTATAATTTATTAACTTGGGCAATCCTCTCACATAACTTCTCTGAGCCTCAGTTTCCTAGCCTGTAAAATGGAAATAATAAGACTGCCCATTCTGCCTTCCATACTGGATTCTGCAACAATAAAATGACACATACTATATGAGGATGTTTTGAAAAGGTGTAAAATGGTATAATAATAAAAAGTCATGGTATTCTTACTCTTACTTAGCTGTCTGTTTTACACTAGTAATAGAAATCAGAGTTCTTACAACAGAAACCAGAACAGATGGGGTAGTACAAGAGAATGAGGTTTACACTGGCAGGTTGTTTTCCTTCCATCTTAATTGGCCTTACTGCCCACCAGGGCTGACCTGTTAAACTACACACTATCCTAGTCACTAAACTTCTTACATGCATTTTGTTCCCACAAAATTGATCGCTCATGAAAAGAGGACAAATAACTTTTGGAAAACATGAGAGAGTGTATTAGTATATTTTTAATGGAGGGAAGGTACAACAAAATAGTATAAAAGACACCTGACTAATTAAGCAAAAACATGATTTTTAAAAGCCCACTTCTAAGGACTTCCCTGGTGGCACAGTGGTTAAGAACCCACCTGCCAATGCAGGGGACAGGGGTTCGAGTCCTGGTCCAGGAAGATCCCACATGCCACAGAGCAACTAAGCCTGTGCGCCACAACTACTGAGCCTGCGCTCTACAACCTGTGAGCCACAACTACTGAGCCCACGTGCCACAACTACTGAAGCCCATGTGCCTAGAGCCCGTGCTCTGCAACAAGAGAAGCCACCAAAATGAGAAGCCTGCGCACCGCAACGAAGAGTAGCCCCCGCTCGCCGCAACTAGAGAAAGCCCGCACACAGCAACATAGACCCAACGCAGACAAAAATAAATAAATAAAAACCTACTTCTAATACTCCTTGATAATATATGGTTCAGAGATACATACTTTTTTTTTGGTCGCTGGACATAATTTTATTTTATTTTCATATAGCAGGTTCTTATTAGTTATCTATTTTATACATATCAGTGCGTACATGTCAATCCCAATCTCCCAATTCATCACACCACCACCCCCGCCCCCCGCCGCTTCCCCCCCTTGGTGTCTATACATTTGTTCTGAGATACATACTTTTGTAACAAGTAAAAATGTGCCTTTTCCAGAATAACCAAATTCAAAAGAACAAAATTACATCATCTTAAACTAGATGAAATGATTCTATGTCAGATACCAGGGTGTTTCTTTAACCAAATAAAAAGAAACCGTGGTGGCTTTTTTGAGTTTTTCTTTTTTGCAGAACCCAAGTAGCCATTTCCACAAGTCGTACCATAGAGTTATATGATGTTTTAAGTGGTATAACACTGAGGGAAGAAAAGAAGGGAAAAAAATAGTTCTTTTAAAGTTTCTAGGCATAGAGAGCCACTTTACTCACCCACTGTATTGCTGTGCAGTTGTAAATGAACACAGGTAGAAACTCTCCTGATGGATGGAATTTCATGTGGCCTATGTACACGGTGCTTCTCCAGGGATCCTCTAGTTGCAATACACCAGGGGATGTGCAAAATGAATGGTGCCCCGGGTTGTGCAATGCAGCTGTCCTAGTGGAGTAGGGGCAGGAACTAGGATTGGGATCCCAGAAAAAAGCAGAGTGGGAAATGGAATAAACATGACTCACAATAGCTTTATGGAAGGCTGTGGTGGAATGGAAAAAAATGCTGGTCCAGGAGTCCAACAGACCTGGGTCTTGGTTTGCAATCTAGTACTTACTGGCTGTAAAACTTTAGTAAAGTCACATGAGCTGCTCCCTTATTCTAAAATGGAAATGAAAACTGCAACTACCTTTTCTACCTCCAAGGATTATTGTGAGAATCCAATGAGATTATGCATGGGACAGTGCTTTGTAAACCTGACTTAACAAATGGAAGATGTTATTATCTTGGGTAGAGTTCAGCTTCCCAACAGTCTGTCTCGAACTGTGAAAGCTTTTTTTTTTTCCCTCGGGGTCCAAAAGTAAATGTCCAAATACAGCTGTTCTACTTAATTTTCTTCTGTCATAAGCATAGGGTGATTTTTATTATTCTGTATAAACCATACAAGGCCACTTTCATTTGTCAATGTCTATTATTACTGCCACTAGTCATTCTGTGTAAAATATTTCCAAACCCAGTCTTGACTCAAAAAGTCCCCTGGGTGGAACAGGTTAGGCAAACAATCAGTGTCTTATATTTTGAAAATTATTCTTCTAGGATAATACATGTAACTACTGATAATTATACCTATGATTTTCCTGATGAAGCTCCAGAAAGCTGTTTGTTTTAAAATTGCTTCTAATTAGCTGATTTCAAAAAAGTTTAATCTTGTAAGCACTGCTGGCTTGATACAGTTGTAGATCTAAAGGTTCTTTGGCTTTCCTTATTGAAGTCAAGTAGTGATGGAAAGAGCCCTTTCCTGTTAATGAGTCATTTATCTAGTGCCATCGTGGGCACCAACAGTGCACCCTCTCAATGACTTGTTC
Source organism: Phocoena phocoena (assembly GCF_963924675.1). Classification (NCBI taxonomy): domain Eukaryota; kingdom Metazoa; phylum Chordata; class Mammalia; order Artiodactyla; family Phocoenidae; genus Phocoena; species Phocoena phocoena. Next base: position 60,973,478 of record NC_089224.1, on the reverse strand, counting down.
TAAATGGGAGAGTGAAATGGGCTTCACTTCTAGAATCAAAAGGCAGAGCATTGCAAAGACAAACACAGTGAAACTGCAAATTTGGGCCTTTAAATTTCTGTATATTTTCAGTACTATGCTTTCATTATTAATACGGAAATTGAGAAGTTGAATATTGATAGGGATTATTCTCACCTAAGACTGGGATTCTGGCTTAAAATATCATAGTAGTTCTGCTCTAGATAAATCCCCACTTCCCCAACAGAAGAGGATACATTCTAGATACAGCCATTTTTCTGGAACAGGGAACCAACCCTCCATTTACATCAGTATTTCTATAAGAAAAGGCAATTCTGGGTCAAGTAGGTTCTTGGAACAATTTACATCCCTCCCTACTACAATCCTGAATGCATCAAGGACTACTTCTTCATCAACTGGTCATCAGAAGTTACAGAGGCCATGGCCAGGGCCCTTGGTGAGGCCAGAGAAGAAAAGGTTCCCATAAGCTCTCACTTGGATATGCCAAGTGAACATTTTTTAAGCCAAATATTTGCATTTCAGGCACTGACTGCAATCTCAAAATAACTGCCCTGTCTCCACATGAATAAGGCAGATAAATTCAGACTCCCCTAGCTCAGCGGTTCTCAACCTGCAGCAACTTTGCCCCCCAGGAGACATACAGAATGCCTAGAGATATTTTTGTCACTACCAGGGATAAAGGGGGTGCTACTAGCGTCTAATGTGTAGAGGCCAGGGATGCAGCTAAATATCCTACAATGCTCAAGAGAGGCCCTCATCAACAAAGAGTTATCTGGTCCAAAATGTCAATAGCGTAAGGTTGTGAAGCCCTGCCCTAACTAGTAGAACAGTAAACCCTGCTAGAAAATATAAGACAGTCCCTACAACAGATATAAACTCTATAAAATATAGACTTAAATATTAAATATCACTGTTTTTAAGCACTGAATATACTTTCGCAGTCACTGGATGGAAATACACACACACACACACACACACACACACACACACAGATTTTAAGCACTGTTAAAACCTCCATTTTCTCTTTGTACTCACCTTCAATAGCTCTGTGTAGAAAGAAAACATAAAGTGAATGAGTAGGTGCTAGAAAATGGGGGGGAGAAGAGAGGAAACAGAAGGGAAAAATAAATGTAAAAAAATCCCTATCCCTTCTCTGAATATAGACCTGACATAACACTTCAGGCAAACAAAAGAGGCATCTTGTTGGAGCCAACGAAGTTTTATTGCCAAAGACATGAACATCATAAAAATTTCCAAAAGCTAAAATGTAAGGTTTTGTTCCCTAGCTATCACAATCTACAGTAAACAAACCCAATACATGGTACACAAAAGGTATTTCATTAAGCTGTTTCTAGAGCAGGAAGAAATATAATTGTGTGATCTTAAAATTAAAATTACTTCCACAGACTCCCTGGGCTTCAATGGCCAAGAACAGAATCCCTGAGCCTTTCACACAATGTACACATCTAGAACATGAACCCAAGTACAACCCCTGAAAACCTCAAACCCACAGCTCTTTCATATTGCTCCCTATCAACATTATGGAGACATTCATGGAGCTGGCTGTCTAAGCAGAGATCAGCCAGGCTATTGAGAACATGAATTCTGGAACACAAGCTACCATCAAATTCACTGAGAGATTAATTTATTAAAAGACAGAATCTCAGAATCTCACTGTTGGAAAAGGAGAAAAAAATTACCCATTATTTTTTGAATCCCCTCAACAAACTGACCAAGAAGTCATCCAATCTGTTCCTGGATTCCTTGTCACCTCCATGTCACCTCAATGATAGAACTGACTTAAGACTATTTCTTGGAGCTTACACACTGTTAAGTTCTGTATAAACTAAGATATATGGATCCTATTATTAACAACCCCCCAATTTCAAGAGCATAAGACTATGACAGTAGAAACCTATTTATTCTCTTGAATCATGTACTCCTTGTTTTCTGTCTGCTTATCTTCTGATGTGGAAACAGAAATACAGGTATGTCAATGGCAGTCCAACTTGAACCAACCTCTTCAACCCTATCTTTTTCTCTTCAATGGCACCTTGAAATTCTCCTAGATATACGGAAGGTAGGGTCAGGGCAACACAACAAAGCAGGGCAAAGGAGACACAAGCTGTTTGGGAAAGAGGACTTGACTACTACAACTCATCTCTCCCTTCACCCACCCCTCATGGAATTCAGGAGTACAGACACCAATTTTTTCATGACTCTACTTATTTCACTTTCAATCAGGTCAGACAATCTCATAACCTTGAATACTACCTATACATAGGTAACCCCAAAATAGTATCAGTCTAGACTTCCCTGATCTCCAGACTCACCCTGGGACTCACACCACAGGCTCCTCAAACTTAACAAGCCTAAAACCAAACTCTGGGCTTCCCTGGTGGCACAGTGGTTGGGAGTCCACCTGCCAATGCAGGGGACACAGGTTCGAGCCCTAGTCCAAGAAGATCCCACATGCCACAGAGCAACTGGGCCCATGTGCCACAATTGCTGAGCCTGCGCTCTAGAGCCCATGAGCCACAACTGCTGAGCCCATGTGCCACAGCTACTGAGCCTGTGCTCTGGAGCCCGTGCTCCGCAGCGGGGAAGGACACCGCAGTGGGAGGCCCGCGCACCACGGCGAGGAGTGGCCCCCGCTCTCTGCAGCTAGAGAAAGCCCGCGCACAGCAACAAAGACCCAGTGCAGCCAAAAATAAATAAAATTTAAAAAATAAAACCAAACTCTCTGTTTTCTCCCCAAACCTCCCACAGTCAGTTAAAGGTAACTCCCATCCTCCCAGACTCCAAACCCTGGGGTCACAGCTGACACTTCTGTCTCCCACATCCCATATCCAATCCACTGAGAAATTCTGTCAACTGAGTTCTGGCTATGTTTATATAGCCAGAACTCAATTGACTACCCTAACTTCTACCTCTGGACATGAGCAGGAAGACCAGAGAGAAGGTTACTGCAATGATCCCAGTTACTGAGGCTTGGTCTTCCTGCTTCTATTCCTAGTTCCTCTTCAATGTACACTCCATACAGCATTCAACAATTATACAAAAACATAATATAAATCATATCATCCCTCTACTCAAAACTATCCTTTCATGGACTACCAGCCCTAAACAATCTAGACCCTAAACATTTTTTCCCTGAATTCCTCTTCTCTTTCATCCTTGTTCACTCTACTCCAGCCACCCTGGACTCCTTGATGTTTCTAGAACAAACCAGGCCAACACTACTGCCTCAAGGCCTTTACACTTGCTGTTCTCTCTGTCTGAAACCTTCTTCCCCCAAGCATCTGCATTATTTATTATCCTTCCCTCTAGAGCTCCAAGAGGACAGGGAGTTTGGGGTCTGATCTGTTCACTGCTATATCCCCAGGGCCTACAAGAGTGGTTGTTATGAAATAGTTGCTCAATTGCTCAATAGTTGAATGAGTGAAATAGAGATAGTCATCAGAGACCTTTTTGTCTTATACCTGCGGATCACTTTTAGAGACCACAGAGAGCACGCACACCTGCAAATAGAGGAATGACTCAGTATTAAAATGTAAACATAAACCAAATATTTAAAGATCTTTAAGTGAAAAAAATTATACAAATAACTTTACAACATTTTCCATATTAAGATAATTTTCTTTTATATTATGATCATTTGAATTTTATATAATATCTATGTTAGTAAAAATGAAGGCAGAAACCAAATAATTTAGAAATGATCAGTACAATGTTTTTTAGAAATGTGTGAATTCTGTATTTAAGAATTTTAAATTGTCCCCCGTTTCAGACACCTTCAATTAAACCTATTCTAATCTTGGCTAAGTGAGAATCCAACTTCAAAATTTCACACCCAGGCACAGGTGTTTGACAAGTGCAGCAGGAGCCTGTCAAGACACTTGGCAGTATCATTCCTTCAGAACACAATGGGCTTTATTTTTCGGGGTGGGGCAACCCCTATTACTCATTGATGGTGATTAGCAAGCCAATCTTCCGAGGAAATGTACAATCAAGCAACTAGAAACGTCTTCTATGAAACTCCTCCTTGAGAATAAATCATTGACACTGCAAATGGTCAATATGTACTCTTAATATTGAACTAAACTGTCCATCGATTTACTATGATCTATGTTCCTGACCCTGTGGTCTAGTGAAATTCATTTTTCTGAAGTCCTGAATTCAAGAGAAGTGACAGTGACACAGCTGTGGATTCTGATTTACTACCTCAATGGTGTAAAGCAATTAGAGTGATTTCTCCATTATTTGCTCAGATTATACAGCTCCTTTTTGCCTGGTTCCACCATAAAGACCCCATTCCATGAGCATAGCACAAAACCAGGGTTACAATATAAAGCTGATCTCCCCAGGACACACGAAGGAGCAGGAGCAGGCTGACCCAGACAGCCGGAGTCGCTGGAGTCCTCACCAGTGGTGGGTCAATGCACTGGGCTGCTGGGGGAAGTACTTGCTACAGGAACAACTAGAGGTAACTGCTATAAACTCAGTCCTTGCCTCAAGAACCTAAATACTCCCCACCTCAATTTATGATGTAGTTTGGGGCTTTCAGAAAAAATAGCACCTGTTTCACTGTCACCTTTATAACAACTTGTATCCCAGCACACCTCCCACCAACACCTTCAAGTTTCGACAAGTGCAGCTGCATTGCTTGAGATGGGCCAAAAGGTCAGGGCCCTGAAACTTTGTCAGCTTCATTATCTAAAGCGACTGGAAAACACTCCATGTGTTTCAGAGAACAGATAGACTTTCCACTACACAAAAGCAGCTTTGTTTCTGTATGTGTGACGCCTCCTAATTAGAATCAATGATTTTTTTATTGTCGTTCCTGATAAGCTTGTTTGCCTAGCTTCGTTTTCCTAAAACACTTTAAACGTTTCTAGGAAGGGTGAATGTCGGCAGAACACTGAGACAGGCCTTGAACCACGGCTGTGGTATTGCATGATGTTTACAATTTGTCATCCTTGGGGGTAATTTTGCAAGCTTAAACACACTAAAGGACATATTATATAGAGCCAGGCAATTTCATTTTGTTTGAATATATTTATGGAAACGGACCAAAAGTGTCCATAGAGGCACACTGTCATTTTTTCCTTTTGTGTGTGCCAGTTCATGACCAAAAGCAAGCATTCAGAGAACAGAAGAGCACTTATGACCACACTGTGTGTATCAAATAAGTTACTTTATGAACAGATGGGGAATATTGTGTTTCAGGGTCTTAGTAAAATAGCCCTTCACACCACATTTCTGTTCACGATGGTGTATCTCTCTGTGATTCATTTATGACCTTGCCCTTGATCATGAGCAGATCTCCCTCAAGGGTGAGTGCCTGTGGGACATGAAGACATCACACATCCTCATGACTTAGAAAGATGATGAGCAGTGGGGAATTATGCACCAAGAACATGTAATTTGGACAAGGTGGGAAAAACTGAGTAATTCACTTGAGATAACAAGAGTTTTCCCAGCAGTGGTGACTGTATGGCAATGGAATCCTTGGAGAGTAAATAAGAAAAAAATGGTTGGGCTGGGAAAGATTTACTAAGTTGAAAAGCAAGTTATAGAAGCCAGCACTGATAAGAAAAAAGAAATGGTCTTTTACAAAACCACTTTGATGATATAGGGTGGCCACTCAAGAAAAACTCAAAGATCAAGATTTGACAGTTTCTTCTTTTCAAGGGGATACAGAGAACCAGGATAGGTCAGGGGTGAAGCAGGAGAGGGACGTCTAGTTGCTTGCTGAAGATACAATATTCTGTGTTTAATGTCCTCCTGTGCACACATAAAGACCACATTTCCCAACCCCACTTCCAGTTAGCTGGGGTCATGTGATTAAGTTCGGGCCAATGGGATGCAGGAAGAAGTGAAGCGTGTCATTTGCAGATCCAGCTTCCAAACCTTCTGCACAATCCTCAACATGCTCTTCCACCCTAGACTCAGATTGCACAGCTATTAGATTGAAGGTTCCTGAGCCACTGAACAATCACAAGGAGCAAGCTGTATTACAACATGAATAAGAAACAAACCTTTATTGTACCAAGCCACTGAGATTTGGGGCTGTCTATTACAGAAGTCAGATCATCTTAACATTCTCCAATAGCGCTTCCTTGTTATCGTTTGCCTTTTCAAATATCATGTTATTGCTTAAGAGTATCTCTCATCTCATTTTTAAGCAAAATTATTTCAGAGACCTTTACGAGCAATGGAAAAAATTAATTTGCTTTCAGATCAGAACACAGGATACCCAAGGAAAAAAATGGCTGGCAACATTTTCTGAGGTGTTGGAGGGAACAAACAAACTGTCCTTTTGCTTCCTAAAAGTTAACTCAAAAACTTTATTTGCTTATTTTTAACATTTTATTATGGAAAATTTCAAATCTTCTCACAAGTAGAAACAATAGAATAATAATAACCTCCATGTACCCATCCTGACTCCAAGAATATATGTATACACACACACACACGTGTGTGTGTGTATATATATATATATATATACACACACACACACACACACACATATACATATACACAGATATAGATAGATCAGTTGATTGGTTAGTAAAAAGACAGAGATGTATGTATATATATTTGAGAGATACTATATGTTATTCTAATCATTGAGCGAGATGCCATGGGTAGGACTCAAAGATGAATAATGATGTTGGAATATGTAGTTATAAAGAAGAGAATGTGAATCTCAAGCTCCACAAATTACTTCACTCTGAGGGCTATGGTGAAGATTAAAGCAATCTAGTAGCTCAGAATTTGTAAGACCATTATTTTCTTTCCCTTTTCATTTCCCTAAATGAGTTTCTGTCTAAGGGAGAGGTTTAACACTTTCTTCCTAGTGAAAATAGCAACTACCCCTGGGAAGGCCAGTGCACTGAATCTTTTCTCAGTCATTCACCATTTATTTATATGTAGAATTTTATCTTTGCTGAACTTTTTTCCCAAAAGCAAGCCTTGAATAGATGGAGGGAAAAAATAAGGAGCAAAAGCATGGGCTCTAAGGCAGCATGGAAATTCTGAGGGAAGGAGACAATAAGAGTCACCACAAACGTAATGGAAGACAAATTTCCATTTCAGAATTTTTTTTAAGGTGGGGTCCCCCATTTTCCCTTCATTACAACTGCTCTTCCACCTCCAAATCCATTCTCTTGGCTAACAAAGCACCATTTGGTGGTTTCACGCTAGAAACTGACTGGGAATGGGAGATGGAAGTGGCAGAAGAGAAAGAGTTTACTTGTAGCAATATTTCTAATCAAAGGATGAGCTTTCCCAGCTTAAAACTTAAAGCATTTTCAAATAAGCATGGTAAAGCACAAAAAAGAAATTGTTCTATAAATACAAGCCTGAGATGCTGCCTCGTAAATTTTAAGGACAAAGACCGGTCCGATGCCTTATCTGGAGCACTCTGAACACCTAAGTCTACTGACGTTGGCTCCAGGCTGTGCTCTCTGGTCACACAGGCAAATAGCCCAACATTGGGAGGCTCAAGCCCCAGGTGAGGTGAGTGCTCTAGAGCATGAAGCTCAAGTAACAAAAGGCCAGTCTCTGCTTTCACTCTGCCTTCCCCTGTCTAAAGAGGCATGAGGCCCTAAGGTGCTCCAGATTGAATCAGCAGGAATGGGTGCCATTTTGATGAGAATTTACTTAATGTGCACTCCTCTAACCATCTCAAACATTTAGCTCTGCTCTGTATTAATTCAGTCTGAGAAGAAAAAAATTCCACAGTAAATCTTAGCAGTCAGAGGGTGGGAGGAAGTCTGGAAAGGGCTGACAAGCTCAACATGACGAGTACCAGTCCAACCTTTGCCTAACAGTACTTTACTACTTTACGGATTATAAAAGGAAATATTTAACTAATAGAAGGCTACTCATACACAGGATAATGTATGCAGCCCCTGTCCACTTCTTAGTCATTCCACATAACTGCTCAAATAGCCTTTGGTCCCTAGTCTTCCTCGGGTTTTTAATTTTCTTTAAAGCCCACCACAGAAAATACTTTTACGTTTGTCTCCATTTATGTGGAGACAAACACTCCATTTATGTGTTTCTTATCATTTGGCATAAGAAAAATTTGTGTTTCATATTATAGCTGTCAAGAGATAGATTTCAATGAAGAATGAAACTATAAACTTTAAGAGACAATGAGATGGTTTGGGGGACATCAGAGTTTCATTTCACATGCACTAAAGCACTGTACTTACTTCCTTAATAATGCTGCCTCCTAAGACTTCTTTTGTTTTAACTGAATTTGCATTTGTATTAACTAGGTGTGTAATTCTTTCTAATTTTCAAAATATTATCCCTGTTTGATAGTAAAAGTCCTTTGTTATTGGCCCAAGGTGAATTTCCAGCCTCCCTTCACACTCCTACCTAGTCTTGGACCATCGAACTACCTAGGAACTGTTTCTTTCCTGGACTCTTTCACACCCCTGTGTTATCACATATTGTGGTGCTCCATTTGAATGGCTTCCTTCCTTTTCTCTGCAAGAATCACTGTCTTCTTTCAAGATGCAGTCGCCTCCTCTAAGACTCTACAGAGCTGGAAGGTTCTTCCCCTGTTTTCCCATTAAAACAATCTGCATAGACCTATATCATAGCCCTTGTTTCATTACTGTGTAAATAACTATTTTCACAGCTGTCACTGCTAGAAGACTGTGATCTCTTCAAAAGAATGTCCCATTTATTTCCATACCTACTCACTCCCAGCTTCCAGGACAGGGCATGGCACGTGGCTTGTATTCAGTGATCAAATAAATGAATGAGCATGCATTGATTGGTTGGACACATCAGTGCAAATACTGTTTGGTTTTTTCTGTTTTTTTCTATTTTTTTGACCACACCACGCAGCATGAGGGACCTTAGTTCCCCGACCAGGGATCAAACCTATGGTCCCTGCAGTGGAAGCACGGTGTCTTAACCGCTGGACTGCCAGGGAAGTCCCTGCATATACTATTTGGGCAGGACAACTATACATCCTAGTTTTCCTAGGACAAGCCTGTTTTGCACAGATATTCCAGGGAAAGAGAACCCCTTTCACTCTCAAAATTGTCCCAATTTGAACAATAAACTATACGCTCACCTTAAGTTTGGAGCATGGTGTAAATTACTCATGCACATTGCCCCTGCCTCCCCAGAACTAGGTCATCTCATTTTCCAGTTTCTCAGTTACTTTTCAAATTAACTATTTTTTAAAGTCTTCAAAATTCAAAATTATTAGTTATTCTCTGTACTCAAATCCAGCATTCATGGACCAAGAAAATAAAAATAAATACTGTGCTGCAAAATAAGAACACACAGGTTTCATTCCATTTTCTCATCAAATTCCTATCTACACCAACCTCCCATATGAGCGATGACACCCACTAAACCAACCAATCTCCCCTCTGGTTGAGGCTGCCCACAGTTCAAGCCAAGGGGAAATCGAGCCTGCCCACCCAGGTTGTGTGTTTGCCAGCCACACATCCACCACCCAGGGTTACAACATTCATTGTCTTATTGATAGTCCAGAGGCCCTGACTCAGTAATTACAGTAGAAACTAATAAATCTGCCCAGAAAAAAAAAAAAAAAAAATCTCTTTTCCACATCATTCTACCCAGAGCTTGAAGAAAACACTTCTGAAAGATCAAAGAGAATCAGACTACCTCTTTTATGGAAAAATATATGTGGTCTTTCACTCTACATACTTGAATTCCATTTGGACTCAAAGATGTCAACACGACCACTCAGAGCAAACGTAATCAAGAAATATTCCAAAGGTCACAAAAGACATTTCTAATAAATCACCAAACTAATTTTCCACACTGATGGAGAATGAACTAAGAAAAATACATTTTAAAATCTACATATGAAGGATGCTCAACATCACTAATTATTAGAGAAATGCAAATCAAAACTACAATGAGGCATCACCTCACACCAGTCAGAATGGGCATTATCGAAAAATCTACAAACAATAAATGCTGGAGAGGGTGTGGAGAAAAGGGAACCCTCTTGCACTGTTGGTGGGAATAGAAATTGACACAGCCACTATGGAGAACAGTATGGAGATTCCTTAAAAAACTAAAGATAGAACTACCATATGACCCAGCAATCCCACTACTGGGCATATACCCTGAAAAAGCCATAATTCAAAAAGAGTCATGTACCACAATGTTCCTTACAGCACTATTTACAGTAGCCAGGACATGGAAGCAACATAAGTGTCCATCAACAGATGAACGGATAAAGAAGATGTGGTATATATATATACAATGGAATATTAGCCATAAAAAGAAACAAAATTGAGTTACTTGTAGTGAGGTGGATGGACCTAGAGACTGTCATACAGAGTGAAGTAAGTCAGAAAGAGAAAAACAAATACTGTATGCTAACATATATATATATATATATATATATATATATATATATATGGAATCTATAAAAAAAAAAGGTTCTGATGAAATGATGAAACTACTAGGGGCAGGACAGGAATAAAGACGTAGACGTAGACGTAGAGAATGGACTTGAGGACATGGGGAGGGGGAAGGGTAAGCTGGGACGAAGTGAGAGTGGCATGGACACATATACACTACCAAATGTAAAATAGATAGCTAGCAGCTGCATAGCACAGCAAGATCAGCTCGGTGCTTTGATCAGCTTGGGAGGGTGCAAGGGAGACGCAAGAGGGAGGGGGTATGGGGATATATGTATACATATAGCTGATTCACTTTGTTATACAGTAGAAACCAACACACCATTGTAAAGCAATTATATTCCAATAAACATAAAAAAAAAAATCAAATAAAATCTACATATGAACAAACCTCAGGAGATCTAAAATATATCCCCTTAATCAGATCTTTTAGGAAAAGATTACCATAGTTTTTTGTAATTTTAAAAACTTCAGGGCATGAAATTAGAGAAAAACCACAAAACAAATATGAACTAAAAGGAACATTAACTGTCATGTAGTTAATGATTTGGCTTAATGAGGATAAAGCCTCAAGTATTCAGCCTCTTAAAGTTTCTCTCATTATCTATTGTTTTTCATTAATCTTAGAAGTGCCGGGCAAAGAAACATAAGCCACGATTTGCTATGAAACGTTTGCCCAAATCTGCTATGAATTTATTTTCAAGACAAAGTTCATGAAAGGCCAGTTCCTCAGGTAAAGTGGATTAAATGCCTTCTAAAGGGAAATAAAATTAAACCACTACCAAATGGAAGGTTTCTAAACTGTGTTTTGGGATGTAAAATCCAATTTGACAGACGCCTTATAAACTGTGGCCAATGCCCCATCTGATGAGAATTTCTGTGGTTTTGTTTTTACCTATACTAACGGGTTTGTAATTTATAGTGACATATATATGTCTACACTATGTTGGATATGTCTATACACAGATAAATATGGTGGCATCTCTTTCTTATGTAAAATCAATGGGAAAAAAATCTTGTGATTTAGTTGTATCTTTTTAAAATCACTGAGTTTGCATTAAATACTTGACAGACTGATGCCTTGTGGGATACAATTTGGAAGCTACGCTCTCTCTGATCTTTACCAGATGTTTCACTGGTGGTGTTTCAGCCTCAAGAGACAAAGAGGATATTAATGTTAATTTTATTTATTTAATCACATCAGGCAGATTTGATAAAAGGGAAAATTCAATATTTTAGCAATTTACCAACTCTTCAGAAACATCCATAGTAGCAAAAATGTTTTGAAGATCATTTTATATTAAAAGCAGAAAGGCTGCATTGTAGTTGTTAGGGGAAAGACTCTATTTTACCTTTAAAAATGGGAGCAATGTGACAGATTTGTCAGTTCCACTTTTAACTCAAGAGGCAAGGAGGTGGCAATGACATTCATTACTCAGCACAGACTCATCCCAACCTTTAACTGACTATTAATTGTAGAGAGAGAATACTCTGCATATGAAATGGACACTCAGTTGAAAGCCTTCTGCCACGACCAGCGCTGCTCTGTTATCTTCTTATCCCTTGTCTTGAATTTTATTCCAAGGGAACACGAAATTATCCTAATCATTGTCAGGACACCGATGATAATGAAAATGTACTTGCTACTAAACAGTGCCTCCCTACGCCTTAACTAAAATGACAAGGTAAGCTTTCGTCTATCTAGAGTTCAGTGTCAGAATGTGGAAGCTTTTAGAGCACTAGTTCTCACCCTTCTGCACTTTAGAATCACCTGGAAAGCTACACACCCCACCAATTACATCACAGACTCTGGGGGTAGGACCCAGGTATGGGTATTTTTTAAATCTTTTCAGGCAATTGCAATGTCAGCCAAAGTGGAAAACCACCTCCTTGGAGTAAGTAGGCAATGGCCAAACAACTTTCTAGTCTTAGAAAAATCGCTTAATTTCCCTAGGCTTTTTTCTCCTCTCTGAAAAACTGGTATGTGTGGAAGGGAGTTAAGAGTATTATACTCATTGATTTTCTTTTCTTTTCTTTTTAGATAAAAATATATATTTACAGTTATAAAATATTTCAAACAGGCAGCAAAGCATAGAAAATATTATAAGATACCTATGACAGCTGTATTGCCACCACCAAACATTTTAATATTCTGCCATATTTGTTTCATTTCTCTCCCTCTTTGGATAAAAGATACATCCCCTGTCTTCCTATTTCTTTCATCTCTAGAAGTATCCACTATCCTAAGGTTATCCTGCCTACATGATTTTATTGTTTAACCAAGTAATTATGTATCTACAACAACTGTATAATACTGCTTAGCATGTGTTTAAATATACATAAATTATATTACACTGTATATACCCTTTTGCATGTAATTGTTTCATTCAACATTGTTATCTATTTATCCATGTTGTTATCTATCAATCTATAGATATATCGATTTATATATAGCTTCTTAATTTTAAATTCCTTTATATTATTTCATTAGGAATAAACCACAGTTTGTTGACTCACCTTATCTATGGACAGATAGGTTATTTATACTTTTTTAAAAAAACAGAGGCATGGGGACTTCCCTGGTGGCACAGTGGTTAAGAATCCGCCTGCCAATGCCGGGGACATGGGTTTGAGCCCTGGTCCGGGAAGATCCCACATGCTGCGGAGCAGCTAAGCCCATGTGCCACAACTACTGAGCCTGGGCTCTAGAGCCCACAAGTCACAACTACTGAGCCCGGGTGCCACACTACTGAAGCCCGCATACCTAGAGCCTGTGCTCCACAACAAGAGAAGCCACCACAATGAGAAGCCCGCGTGATGCAACAAAGAGTAGCCCCCGCTTGCAGCAAATGAAGACCCAACGCAGCCAAAAATAAATAAATTTATAAAAAAAAAAAACACAAAGGCATGTCTTCCTGCCACCAAGAGTTGCTCTAGGATAGATACTTAGACATGGTTTTGTTGGATATGCTCATCTTCACGTTTGCTAGATATTCTCAAAAATTTTTCCAAGTGGTTACACTAGCTTACTCTCACTAACAATGTTAAAACATCCCCTTCTCCATACCCTCCAATACTTGACATTATGAGAATTTTTTTTTTTTTTTTTTGTGGTACGCGGACCTCTCACTGTTGTGGCCTCTCCCGTTGCGGAGCACATGTTCCGGACGCGCAGGCTCAGCGGCCATGGCTTACAGGCCTAGCCGCTCCACGGCATGTGGGATCTTCCCGGACTGGGGCACGAACCCATGTCCCCTGCATCGGCAGGTGGACTCTCAACCACTGCGCCACCAGAGAAGCCCGAGAATTTATTAATTGTTGCCAATATGAAGACTGTGGAGTGATAATTAATAATTATGCCTAGATGATATTTTCCTGAGGTCCCTTCTAGTCAGGTAATTGTGGTCACCACATCAATGCCAAGTCTTATCAAAATAATAAAATAAAGGATGTGGGGGAAAAAAAACCTCCTTCCGTATTTTACAATGAATTTACTTTTCCTCAAGAAATGTCTTACATGGCTAAGGCTGGCCCATAACCCATAAATCAGGCCATAAAAGAGGAATGGGGACATGGCCCCAGCTCTGTATTTATTTTCTTGTATTCCATAATCCAATGTTACTTAAAAAGCAAACGGCCCAATAGTCAAGCCAAAGCAAATACTTTGCATTTTGCCAGGCAAAATGTCTGTGGAGAAATGAGTCAATTCATACAAGATTCAAAGCTGTCTTCGGTCAGTGACATTTTTGTGAAAATCTGTGGGTGGGTAAAAGTTTTACAAAATTCCTTTTTGCTATTGGATAAAATTCATCCAGGAAAAATAAGCAAAATTTAAGTGGCGACCCACATTCCCCCTAATTCCCTCATTAACACTCCCTAACCTCCCAGCCCAACTGCTTTCTTTTGTGCACAAAGGCCAGGATCAGTGTTTCTGATCCTGGCAACAGAACCCTGTCCCTCTGCTCACTCTGCCCTGATCAGATAGGCTTTCTCATGAGAAGTGTGTCTGATCTCATTCAGAGGACACCTTCCTGGGAACGCTACTGAGGTGTTGCATACTCTTCAACTTAATGGCAAAAAGACCTACTACGGTAAAAACATTCTCAGTGTGCATTCAGTGGAACACTTACTATGGCTACTGTTAGGGATGGTTACTGTACATCTATAGTTTGGGGTTATTCTTTACATTGTCCTTTTAGGAACATGAAACACGGGGTTGGGAAAGAAACTAATTATAAGGCTCCATTACTTGCTCTGACTTGAGAATTTGAAACCTTATCATCTCAGAAAAACATAATAGAATTCAGCAAAGTTATACCTGGGAATGTTCAAAAGTTCTGATAATTCTGAGACTCATCAATGTTGAGGTTGGTCTAAGCTCAGGAAGGTCTAAATAGAATGATCTGGCACCTACAAATTGCTTTATTAGTAGACAGAAGTGAATAGACTCAGGTGTTTTTAATATAATATTGCCATATTCCAGTTTCTGATTTAACTGAGGTCCGTCTGTCTGCCTGCTGAGGCCTTTACTTCTCAAGGCCTTTGCCGATGGCTGGGAATATCTCTGTAATCAAGGCCAAGAGCGGGAAGAAAGCAGCTGGTTTGGCTCTCCACAGAAGTAGTAAGAATGAGATCTACAGAAGGGTGGAGTTGTTTGGGTGGGAAAGGGAAAAGAAACCATTCTCTCCTTCCAGTAAGTTAACCAAATAATAAATTAACAATCCTCCCCCAGTTCTGCCACCTAAAGTCCTGAGAGATCTGAATCCCAGAGTTCTGGGTAAGGCTGAGGAGTTACAGTCAGAGACTCTGAGAATGTGTTCTCCCATGCATGAGATGGAATTTGGCATCAAGGGAGGACACCAGTGGTAGCCTCTTACTGTAAGCAGGCTGTCACTGAATAGCCCTTTCACACATCCTCCTTTTCACATGACTTCCAGAAGCTCATTGTGCTGCCTGTAGTCATGGTCACCAAACACAATTGGGTCATCACATCTTTCTTGGGTCAATAAGCTAAGTGAGTGAAAAGGATGACTAACTCTAACTATGGTCCACAGAAAATTAACAGCAGTTAAACATACGTAAAACAAAAGTGGACAGGGCCTTATAATTTAAACTGCTCCTAGCCTTTTGCAGCATGTGACACAGCCACAAAAACCCAAAGATCACTTCATGTCTCCAAAAGAAGAATGTGGTCATTTTACTTGGCAAGGATCTTGAGCTTTGAATCAACGACCATCAGTTTCTAAAAAAGTGAGAGATGAAGCTGTTCAGTTTTAAGAGTTCTGTGTCTGGATTCCAAGAGTGTAAAGACTGGTTTTGCAAGAGGCAGAAGAATGCCTCTTTTTCAGATGCGCATCCACATTAAGCACAACGTCTTCTCTCCACGGGCTACAACTTGAGAGGCTGCTCAACTTTCAGGGCAAAATTATTTGCTGCCAGTTAGCTACAACCCTACAAATCAAGCAGATGACAGGCAGCAACATAACAGTTTTCACAAGACACGATGCTCATGATATGTACGTCTTATATTCCTGCTAAAAATATACAGTCCCAAGGCAAGAACTGCAGCATTAGTCAGCCCCTAAGAAACCCTGTTTTGTACAATACATTTGCACTATAACATGTGATTTAATGCTTTGTGGGTCTAGATTTGATATGTTATTAAATCTAGCAATCTAAATTTTGCAAAGATTCCATCTAGAAATGGGGAGTAGGCAGACTAGGGGAGAGAGAAAAATCACCTCCCATACCCATCTTGAATAATACCATGAAAAGCTATGCAGACGCCTGCAAACATTCACCTCTCAGCTTATTCTTTCACTGAAGTATTTCTATTTTTAATAGTCATCATGCACTTTAGCAAAAGTCAACTTTATAAAGTTATACGCCTTTTCAAAATCTGGGTATAGTGGGAAAATAGGGAAATCCTTTTGCACAAAAATTAATTTTGCAATGCAAAAAAATATTTTTTTGGATAATTCAAGCCTATATGTTTATTTCAGTAAAGCCAAATCCAGCAAACTATTTTCAGCCAGGATTAGTCAGAACTAAAAGGCTGGACTGTTTTCCTTCAGAGACTGAATGTCTTTCTTGCCTGCAATAGGCCGGTGTGTTCCAAACAGAGTAAACGGAATTGCCTTCAATTGCTTGTCTCTTTCTGGCATTTTTAATGCAGAACCTTACTGACAGAGTAAGGTTTTGTTGGCTGGAATGTAATTATTCTTTTCAGTCATATAACCTGGCATTCTTACAATGTATGAGTTTCAAGTTTTCCTTAAGAAGAATCATAACATGGGGCATAATGTAAGGACAAGAAATGCAATTTCATTCCTCCAGAAATTATTAAAACTCTTTCAAAAATACCTACTGGATGGTGAAAAGGCGCTTCTCATACTTGCCTTACAACTATCACCTGTTTGGTTTGCTTTTACATGAATCTGACAACTTGGCCAATCTATAATCAAGCATAAACATGGTAAACATGGCCCAGATTCTTTATTATCAAGACATACTACAGAAAGAAGGGACTCTGGCTGGGGGAACCACCATCTAAATAAGTTCCTTTTCCAAATGATATATATTTTTTACACACATTTAGTGACCTGTAGCATATTCAATATCCAGGGAATACCTAAAATTCTCAGATTGTTAACTGTAAAAGAAATATTCCTGTCCATCTAAACTAATATAAAACACATGCTCTTCTTTTTCCAAGAGTTAAGCGAGCTGTCTGAGATTGTGCAAAGCCACCCTGGGATCCCAAGGGTGATGTCCTGCTTGTAAACCCTGAGGGTTTCTGTTAGGTGTGAAATGTTTGTGCAACCATCTAAGAGTCATATTATTCAAAAACAGTAAATTCTGCCAAGAAACAGAGATAGTTCCAGGATTGATGTTGTGAAAGGGGGAAGTGGGGAGAAAGAGACACCATGCCCGCTTCCTTCAACACCAAAGACACAGTCCCCTCTGGGTTCTTTCTCCTTATACATTTTCCACCAAACTCCCTCTCCTTAAAGTTCAGGGAGATCCAGTAAGACTCAGCTCCTTTGGTAACCCTGAGTGTTCTCATGCTGGCTATAAATCATTAACTAGACTTACAACCTTGGAGGGTGCAGTGTGCAGGCGTGTGGGTGTATGCAGCAACACTTTTACTAGCCAAGTTGCTAAGTGTGAGTTCCTTTCTAAATATCAGAACCACCCCTCTAACCCTAACACTCACCCAGTTATTGGAGGGAAGGGAAAATCACTGAATATTTACTTTGGAAAATAGCTAAAGCTTGCTGGTGGTGTAGTGTGTGTTCCTCTGCCCTGCACATTTCAGCAACTTCAAGCTGGTGCCTGGTGGGAATCAATTTTCCAAGACTTTGGACAGTGTGGCAGTGTGAACCTCCCCGATCATGTACATCTGCAGAAGAGAATCTAGAAGTGGAGATATACCCCAGCCACTAATAATTAAAGAAGACTTCCCCTTTCTCAGGCTGAAGAGGATACCTAGGTACCATGGATACCTAGACCCCTAGCATCCAAACTCCATAAAAGAAAAAAATGCCGCCTAACTTGTAGCAGCGTTTGTTAAACCACATACACCTTCAATGAACTCCCGTGGGCTTTAGGCGACTCACCGAACACTTGTTGGGCTTCTCCCCCGAGTGGACTCTCATGTGAATCAGCAGTTTATAGCGGGCATTGAATGGCTTGTACCTTCGAGGACAACCGGCCCAGAAACAAGTGAAGTCTTCCCCTTTGCGCTGATCTATGTGAACCTTCTCGATGTGCCGCACAAGTTCCTCCTGCTGGTCATACAAGGCGCTGCAGTCAATCCAGCGACAGCAGTGCTTGCCCCCAACGTCTTCCATCTCCCCATCCTCCTCCAGGGCGGCCTGAGGCAGGGCCAGCGGTTGGGTGTGGTGGACGAGCTCTGGGTGATGCAGGTGCGGGTGGGCGTGGTAGGGGGGCGGGGGGCCTTGGGGCGGAGGTGGCAGAGGAGGCAGAGGGGGTGCCGGGGGCAAGTCCAGAGCGCCGCCCGGGAAGTCATCCAGGCGCTCCGTCTTTAGCAGGCCCGCCGGCTGGCCGTCAGAGTCCAGCAGGCCGTGCTGCACCACCATGTTGTTGACCAGGCCGGGCTGCAGGCCGCCGTGCTCCAGTTGCTGCATGCGCTCATACTCCAGCACGCTGTCCTCGTCGTAGGCTGGAAGAGCCAGGCCACCACTGGCCACCCGCACGCCCTTCTGGCTGCTTGGCACCGAGCCTGGCTGGGGAATACAGCTGCCGCGCACCCCCAGGAAATGCCCATAGACCTCTGGTTGTGGGGACATGTTGGCCGGGGAAGACCTTGACCCGTTGATGTAGGCGACCAAGGACGTGGGCGAGGTGCGGATGATGGTATTGAAGTCTATCCCAATGCCATCGGACAACGGGGACAAGGACAGTGCTCTCTTCTTGGAGCGGGCCGAGTGGGACCTGGCCGAAGAGTGCCGGGAACTAGGGTAAGGAGAGTGGCTATTTTCCATCCCGAACAGGTAGGATGGCAATGAGTTAGAGACACTGTTGCTGGGCATGGCTGTTCCAGGAGGAAGGCTGAGGAGGTCCCCTAGATCAATGCCATTCTGAGAGCTGTGGTTGGAGGAGAGCGAAGGGAGAGCCCTGTAGCCGTGAGACCACTCTTGTTTCACGCTCAAGGCTGACTGACTTTCTGTCAGACTCAAAGTTGAGGATGCCAAAGACTCACGCGAAATAAGGGACCTGGAACAGCAGCCAGAAGGCGGGGAGAAAAAAAAAGACAAACATTTTAGCAGGATATGGATTGCCTAAGAGCTAAAAGAACATTGCATTGACAATCCCTTAAGTATTTCCCCTAATTACATTCTCGGCTAAACACACATTCTTTGGCTAAGATAAAACCCAAGGCTTTTAGTTCCAGGTAAATAACATTTTACCAAGAAGAACAATAAAAGCTAATGCTCACTGGAATAATAAAACAAAAAGACCTACTGTTATAAATAATCTTAATACTTTAAATGATAATAAATCGTCCTTGCTTTATTTTTAAATATCTTTTTTTAATACAGGGAAAAAATTAGAGACGTAGGAATAATTATTGAAGCTTGTTATGGCAAACCAAATAAACAAGTATTTATTAAGCAGCTACTGTGTGCACCACACTACAAATAGGTATCGCAGAACACAAGTCTAAACAGAGTCCCAGCCTTTGAGTGAAATCTGTTTGGTGAGGTAAACATAAACCTATGCTTAATTTGAAAAGAAAAAAATAGTAAATCCTCAAAGTCATCCAGGGGACCTAATAATAATTTCACAAGTTTATTTCACTGACATTAAGGAATTTTAAATGTTTCTATAAAAGACAGCAGTTCACACTGTAAGTACTCAGTCACAACATCAAATTGCCCCAGAAATAAAATATATATAAAATACAGCTGTAATATATATGGGAGTGACAGCCTGAAATCAAGTCATATTTGTAATTATGCATTTGGGCCGTGCAGGGTTTAATCACACCTGCTAGTTTTGGATCTTCCATGAACTGTTGTCCTTGAATCAGAGCAGATTTGGACTGAGAGCAAAGCATGTGCTTTAAGTACTTCACTTTTGCAACAATTCCTCTCCTGTCCTTCTTACCCTTTACAAAACATGCCTCACATGTCACAACAGTTAGCTGAATAACAGAATGCTTTGTAATGTAGTCTGGCCACTTTAAAATTCATTTTGCTTTACTATGACATCATTGCCTTAAAAATCATTGAAGAGAAAAGCTATGCCCTTTGGATGGAAAATTTGTCACAAAGAGGCTGGACATAATTCATAATTCACTGTACTCCCAACTCAGAATAGTGTATTCTGAGTTGTAGTGTATCAGAAAAACCTGACTTCTTTATATGTACTTGCACTGGCTTTCTACAGAGATCTTTTTTCTGACAAAAAATTTAAAATAAAATATTGTATAGAATGTCTATCTTCCCAGAATGAACCCATTTACTACTTCCAGCTGTTAAACAGCAACCTGTTGCAAAAGAACTGAGGGAAAAATAGAAGCATTCTCATCCCAGCTGTTCCTCTTCTTTTCACAAAATGGAAGCCAGAAACACTGCTTCCTACAAGCATGAGAAATCAGCAAGAAAACATCTCAGCTCCAAAATGCACAGTATAAGGTGGTAGATAACACCATTGTCGATGTGGTGTTTCCATCAAATGAAGTAATGTTTACCGATGACAAACACAGCAGAAATTTACGTCCAGTTGCCCCTGACACAGATTTCTTTTCCTCTGTCCAGATCCTTATATTTGGACTGAAGTCCTTCTGCAAGCCCCAGAGTGGTTTCTGAACCATCTGTTTTTTAATTCCCCATGGACACTTCCAATTATTTTCCCAGCATACCTGCAGCTTGTAGCTCTCCCTGCAGAGCTCAGCTGAAGGCTCCTGGTGATAGGATGTCAAGGGCCTTTTGGTCCCTTCCCCAGGGAGATAACAGAATTGCTTTCTGACCCAAGTCCAATCAGTAGTCGTGTCATATATGAGGCAAAGACAACTGACTTTGCTTTACACCCTGAGGTTTAGATGGTTTATATAACATTCTCAAATGGTGCATTTGCCTGGTCACTGTCATACTGGAGGATTTCAGATTTTTAAGCAGTGAATGGCAGGCAGAAAGTATTTTACCCATCTGTATATACTTTGCATTTGAAATTATATTATTTGGTTTGAGGGCTGCCTATAGTGAGTGAGACATGTTCATTTGTTCCACTGTCAAGAGATGTTTCTTATTTTTCTCAAAATACACCTAAAGTATCGTTCGATTTAAATTTGAGCATAACCCCATGCAGGCACATTCCTTAACTCCTTGGACATCTCAGTTTTCTAAGACAGTTATCGTATATTTTTCAGAAAGCAAATTCTATGTTCTATTCACTAAGGTAGTTATATGAATGGAGAACTCTCTCTTCTATCTTAAACACCTAATAAGAACAAAATTTCCAACAAATGGCCTTTGCCTAGCAGCCTACCTCCCTTCTAAGCAATTACCCCCGATCTCTTAATATTTCAAAGTTCTAATCCATGAAACCTGCCCCAAAGATAGTAGCTCTCAGTAAAAGTCCTCTTTCCAGAAAAATTATATACTGTCTGTACTGAGCCTTAAACATAGCTAACTTCAAGCATCTGTGGGTGTTATCTTCCTCAATAAAATTCAAAGTCCTCCAAAAAAAGGGGTCATTTTTATCTCCGCCAGTACCCACCAGAGTGTTAAAGTTTTCCAAAAAAATATTGATTAAGGTGAGTAATCAATCAATATAATGATAACCATCATTTTTAACTTATGAAGTATTTTCCCTTTGTATTATTTCATTTAATATAGCCTGTGAAGTAAGTAAATTGGATTGTTTAAATAACCTCTGTTTTACAGAGAATAAAACCAAGGTTCTGTGAAATTCCTCCCAGTGACACCAGAAAAAGGACCAAAACTTCTTAAAGAAGTACAAATAAAGCAGCATTTGATAGGCAGTCACCTAGCTGGATCACATACATCCTCCACTGTTTTCCCCACAACATACCCCACATGTGGTCCATGCTGCTCTGCTTGATTAAAAGACCTGGTGTACGAGGCTTAAAGTCACACGAGCTACAACTGGAGCACACGTTTTCTGTTCTCCTTCTGAAACAATATGCTGAATGACTGTGAAAGATTGCAAAGAACTCTTGCCTATAATCCCTGCTGCTACCCACACCAAGCCTATGGGAAAGAAAGTGACAAAGAGCTGTGGTTCTATCACCATACTTAGAGAAATCTCCATTTCCATATGTTCATCTAATCCTAAGCATATTATTTCTGGTGACTGGTTAATTTGAAGCTATATGTGAAAGAAAGATAACTCAAACAAAATAAAAGCAATATGAAAAATTCAGAAACCAACAGTGAAATAGGTTAGGGTAGCTGGTGAAGCAAGAGCTCAGTAACTCTCATGGGGCCGTAAGAGGTGTAATAACCAAGCTGAACTGCTTGGTTCAATGCCAAGCTCAAAAGAAATACTAACGTATATATGACAAGGAATTCCTCAAAATGATGCTTAAGAGAATGACTACATATATATGTGTACATATATATGCATATATGTCATGAAAAAGAGATGGGCAACAAGAGTTACAGAATTGATCCAATGAAGTATTACTTATAATAATGAAATAAAGGGAAACAAATGCCCAGTAATAAGATACTGATAAAAATTATAGTTTTATTTATATACTTTTTAATAAAATGGAATCTTGGGCAGGAAGAAGTCATTATATGATGCTAAATATATTTTTACCACAAAAGATTATTACAAAGGAAAGTGTTTATATTAACGAAAAAAGTAAATATAATACTATGTAGATCATTATAGATCAATTTGATGGAAAGGGAAACGTATGCTTATGATGTATATGTTTGCCTACAGCTAGAAGGATATATGTCAAAATTCCACCCATGGTTGCCTGT
This sequence comes from Phocoena phocoena, assembly GCF_963924675.1. Taxonomy (NCBI): domain Eukaryota; kingdom Metazoa; phylum Chordata; class Mammalia; order Artiodactyla; family Phocoenidae; genus Phocoena; species Phocoena phocoena. Next base: position 60,950,539 of record NC_089224.1, on the reverse strand, counting down.
GAGTGGTAGGATTCGGGATGACTATCATATACTGTCTTGTGCTTGTCCATATTTTCCACATTTTCTACAATGAGTAAGAATTACATAGATAATCAGGAAAAAACAATAAATTTTACAACTTTTTATAGGGTGGCCATCACTCAGACTGAACAGTTATGTCCCCATCCAGCTCCCCACCCCACCACCCCCACCCCCCCGGGCATTCCCCCAATACACAAAGCTGATTCTCTCTCCATCTCTAGATAGCAAAATGCCTTCAAGTTGAACTGTTGCCTCCTGTCCTATCTCTCCTCTTATGGAACACACAAACCAATTTAAGTATCACAAATAAATGTGACCTTTCCAAATTGCTAAAAGTAAATTCGATATTTCACCAAGCCAGTTCCCAACTCCTGTTTCTTTGCTCATCCTACAAAAATTATTTCCATAGAAGGACTCACAGAATACATAATCAAAACATATATATCAGTGCATCTCTAAGATGTTATCTTTTAAGGATAAAAATTTATGCTAAGGAATCAAATATGCCAGAAAACACTGAGATAATGACCCTTCCCTGCCCGACCCATGAAAGGGACTGCACTAGATACATGCGTGGCTGGAGCAGCCTGTGCCCTGCCTACCTTCAGTTTCTCCATTAATTATGACTCTCTGCCTTCAAGGCATGGGCTGGACTTGCCACAGACAGGAAGCTGAAGGCTTCCCAATGACATCTACCCCACGAGTACAGTTAATTTTACATGCAATACTCAGCAAGTCTGAAGAGTCCCTCAAGGCATAATCATCAATAGGAAAATGACAGGAGCAGCTTCCCATCACAAAAAAAATCTCAGGTGAAAAACAAGTTTCCATCTCATGAAAAAATTGGCATAAAAAATGATCCAGGAACTGTGATTTCAGAGTCTCGAATAGCAGCTAGGAGGACAGTGCAGAGACACAAGAAGGGGAAAGGGGGATAAGAGGAAAAGAAAAATGAAGGGGAGGAAGAAGAGGAAGAAACAGAACCCAGAACTACAAGGCATCTCAGCAGATTCCAGTCCCCCAAGAAGAGGAACAGAGGTCCACAGAAGAGAGGTCCAATTCCTTCGCAAAATCACAGTTACAACAGATCTGGGACTGAAGCAAAAACTTTGGATTGTATTTCTCCAAGAAGACTACTTACAGAAGATGAAATAATTCATTTCAAACATAGAAATAGACCTTATACTTTGCACAGTGGTTTGGTTTTATGTCCCCTGTAATATCGACCTTAAGAGATATAAAAATTTGTTTGAGAAGGTAATTTCCCTATTCAATTATCTCCCATGGAGATAGATGTATAGCATTTATTGGACCTACTTATTCCAGCACCTAATCAGACATTGTGTTGAAATGTTATGGAACTCACACACGAAAGTATGTCTTCCTAGACGCATCATAAAGTCTTGAAATTCATGATTTCTATCTTTACTTTTTCAACTATCTCCCTAAACTTCAACTATTACATTATGCAGGACCATAAATATTTAAGATGCTTGGTTAGATGGGTGAATGTATGGCTGGACAGACAAAACAGCTGTAAAGCAGCCTTAGGATGCTGCAACTCATACACTGAAAAACGAGCAGCTAAGATGGATGTGCATGGAACATCTTTATCTTTTTAGGCCATGATATGACCTGCTTCACCAGGAATCAACAGATTAACACACTGGTATTTAGTCACAGAGGCCCCAAAATCTCAAAGTGCGCCTTAATTTCACTCACACTGTAAGCCAGCAGGTATTAAACCATTCTTCCCAATTAAGATGATATTATGGCACACACAGTTTTTATACACATTCCCAATGCCATCGGACAACGGGGACAAGGACAGTGCTCTCTTCTTGGAGCGGGCCGAGTGGGACCTGGCCGAAGAGTGCCGGGAACTAGGGTAAGGAGAGTGGCTATTTTCCATCCCGAACAGGTAGGATGGCAATGAGTTAGAGACACTGTTGCTGGGCATGGCTGTTCCAGGAGGAAGGCTGAGGAGGTCCCCTAGATCAATGCCATTCTGAGAGCTGTGGTTGGAGGAGAGCGAAGGGAGAGCCCTGTAGCCGTGAGACCACTCTTGTTTCACGCTCAAGGCTGACTGACTTTCTGTCAGACTCAAAGTTGAGGATGCCAAAGACTCACGCGAAATAAGGGACCTGGAACAGCAGCCAGAAGGCGGGGAGAAAAAAAAAGACAAACATTTTAGCAGGATATGGATTGCCTAAGAGCTAAAAGAACATTGCATTGACAATCCCTTAAGTATTTCCCCTAATTACATTCTCGGCTAAACACACATTCTTTGGCTAAGATAAAACCCAAGGCTTTTAGTTCCAGGTAAATAACATTTTACCAAGAAGAACAATAAAAGCTAATGCTCACTGGAATAATAAAACAAAAAGACCTACTGTTATAAATAATCTTAATACTTTAAATGATAATAAATCGTCCTTGCTTTATTTTTAAATATCTTTTTTTAATACAGGGAAAAAATTAGAGACGTAGGAATAATTATTGAAGCTTGTTATGGCAAACCAAATAAACAAGTATTTATTAAGCAGCTACTGTGTGCACCACACTACAAATAGGTATCGCAGAACACAAGTCTAAACAGAGTCCCAGCCTTTGAGTGAAATCTGTTTGGTGAGGTAAACATAAACCTATGCTTAATTTGAAAAGAAAAAAATAGTAAATCCTCAAAGTCATCCAGGGGACCTAATAATAATTTCACAAGTTTATTTCACTGACATTAAGGAATTTTAAATGTTTCTATAAAAGACAGCAGTTCACACTGTAAGTACTCAGTCACAACATCAAATTGCCCCAGAAATAAAATATATATAAAATACAGCTGTAATATATATGGGAGTGACAGCCTGAAATCAAGTCATATTTGTAATTATGCATTTGGGCCGTGCAGGGTTTAATCACACCTGCTAGTTTTGGATCTTCCATGAACTGTTGTCCTTGAATCAGAGCAGATTTGGACTGAGAGCAAAGCATGTGCTTTAAGTACTTCACTTTTGCAACAATTCCTCTCCTGTCCTTCTTACCCTTTACAAAACATGCCTCACATGTCACAACAGTTAGCTGAATAACAGAATGCTTTGTAATGTAGTCTGGCCACTTTAAAATTCATTTTGCTTTACTATGACATCATTGCCTTAAAAATCATTGAAGAGAAAAGCTATGCCCTTTGGATGGAAAATTTGTCACAAAGAGGCTGGACATAATTCATAATTCACTGTACTCCCAACTCAGAATAGTGTATTCTGAGTTGTAGTGTATCAGAAAAACCTGACTTCTTTATATGTACTTGCACTGGCTTTCTACAGAGATCTTTTTTCTGACAAAAAATTTAAAATAAAATATTGTATAGAATGTCTATCTTCCCAGAATGAACCCATTTACTACTTCCAGCTGTTAAACAGCAACCTGTTGCAAAAGAACTGAGGGAAAAATAGAAGCATTCTCATCCCAGCTGTTCCTCTTCTTTTCACAAAATGGAAGCCAGAAACACTGCTTCCTACAAGCATGAGAAATCAGCAAGAAAACATCTCAGCTCCAAAATGCACAGTATAAGGTGGTAGATAACACCATTGTCGATGTGGTGTTTCCATCAAATGAAGTAATGTTTACCGATGACAAACACAGCAGAAATTTACGTCCAGTTGCCCCTGACACAGATTTCTTTTCCTCTGTCCAGATCCTTATATTTGGACTGAAGTCCTTCTGCAAGCCCCAGAGTGGTTTCTGAACCATCTGTTTTTTAATTCCCCATGGACACTTCCAATTATTTTCCCAGCATACCTGCAGCTTGTAGCTCTCCCTGCAGAGCTCAGCTGAAGGCTCCTGGTGATAGGATGTCAAGGGCCTTTTGGTCCCTTCCCCAGGGAGATAACAGAATTGCTTTCTGACCCAAGTCCAATCAGTAGTCGTGTCATATATGAGGCAAAGACAACTGACTTTGCTTTACACCCTGAGGTTTAGATGGTTTATATAACATTCTCAAATGGTGCATTTGCCTGGTCACTGTCATACTGGAGGATTTCAGATTTTTAAGCAGTGAATGGCAGGCAGAAAGTATTTTACCCATCTGTATATACTTTGCATTTGAAATTATATTATTTGGTTTGAGGGCTGCCTATAGTGAGTGAGACATGTTCATTTGTTCCACTGTCAAGAGATGTTTCTTATTTTTCTCAAAATACACCTAAAGTATCGTTCGATTTAAATTTGAGCATAACCCCATGCAGGCACATTCCTTAACTCCTTGGACATCTCAGTTTTCTAAGACAGTTATCGTATATTTTTCAGAAAGCAAATTCTATGTTCTATTCACTAAGGTAGTTATATGAATGGAGAACTCTCTCTTCTATCTTAAACACCTAATAAGAACAAAATTTCCAACAAATGGCCTTTGCCTAGCAGCCTACCTCCCTTCTAAGCAATTACCCCCGATCTCTTAATATTTCAAAGTTCTAATCCATGAAACCTGCCCCAAAGATAGTAGCTCTCAGTAAAAGTCCTCTTTCCAGAAAAATTATATACTGTCTGTACTGAGCCTTAAACATAGCTAACTTCAAGCATCTGTGGGTGTTATCTTCCTCAATAAAATTCAAAGTCCTCCAAAAAAAGGGGTCATTTTTATCTCCGCCAGTACCCACCAGAGTGTTAAAGTTTTCCAAAAAAATATTGATTAAGGTGAGTAATCAATCAATATAATGATAACCATCATTTTTAACTTATGAAGTATTTTCCCTTTGTATTATTTCATTTAATATAGCCTGTGAAGTAAGTAAATTGGATTGTTTAAATAACCTCTGTTTTACAGAGAATAAAACCAAGGTTCTGTGAAATTCCTCCCAGTGACACCAGAAAAAGGACCAAAACTTCTTAAAGAAGTACAAATAAAGCAGCATTTGATAGGCAGTCACCTAGCTGGATCACATACATCCTCCACTGTTTTCCCCACAACATACCCCACATGTGGTCCATGCTGCTCTGCTTGATTAAAAGACCTGGTGTACGAGGCTTAAAGTCACACGAGCTACAACTGGAGCACACGTTTTCTGTTCTCCTTCTGAAACAATATGCTGAATGACTGTGAAAGATTGCAAAGAACTCTTGCCTATAATCCCTGCTGCTACCCACACCAAGCCTATGGGAAAGAAAGTGACAAAGAGCTGTGGTTCTATCACCATACTTAGAGAAATCTCCATTTCCATATGTTCATCTAATCCTAAGCATATTATTTCTGGTGACTGGTTAATTTGAAGCTATATGTGAAAGAAAGATAACTCAAACAAAATAAAAGCAATATGAAAAATTCAGAAACCAACAGTGAAATAGGTTAGGGTAGCTGGTGAAGCAAGAGCTCAGTAACTCTCATGGGGCCGTAAGAGGTGTAATAACCAAGCTGAACTGCTTGGTTCAATGCCAAGCTCAAAAGAAATACTAACGTATATATGACAAGGAATTCCTCAAAATGATGCTTAAGAGAATGACTACATATATATGTGTACATATATATGCATATATGTCATGAAAAAGAGATGGGCAACAAGAGTTACAGAATTGATCCAATGAAGTATTACTTATAATAATGAAATAAAGGGAAACAAATGCCCAGTAATAAGATACTGATAAAAATTATAGTTTTATTTATATACTTTTTAATAAAATGGAATCTTGGGCAGGAAGAAGTCATTATATGATGCTAAATATATTTTTACCACAAAAGATTATTACAAAGGAAAGTGTTTATATTAACGAAAAAAGTAAATATAATACTATGTAGATCATTATAGATCAATTTGATGGAAAGGGAAACGTATGCTTATGATGTATATGTTTGCCTACAGCTAGAAGGATATATGTCAAAATTCCACCCATGGTTGCCTGTGAGTGGTAGGATTCGGGATGACTATCATATACTGTCTTGTGCTTGTCCATATTTTCCACATTTTCTACAATGAGTAAGAATTACATAGATAATCAGGAAAAAACAATAAATTTTACAACTTTTTATAGGGTGGCCATCACTCAGACTGAACAGTTATGTCCCCATCCAGCTCCCCACCCCACCACCCCCACCCCCCCGGGCATTCCCCCAATACACAAAGCTGATTCTCTCTCCATCTCTAGATAGCAAAATGCCTTCAAGTTGAACTGTTGCCTCCTGTCCTATCTCTCCTCTTATGGAACACACAAACCAATTTAAGTATCACAAATAAATGTGACCTTTCCAAATTGCTAAAAGTAAATTCGATATTTCACCAAGCCAGTTCCCAACTCCTGTTTCTTTGCTCATCCTACAAAAATTATTTCCATAGAAGGACTCACAGAATACATAATCAAAACATATATATCAGTGCATCTCTAAGATGTTATCTTTTAAGGATAAAAATTTATGCTAAGGAATCAAATATGCCAGAAAACACTGAGATAATGACCCTTCCCTGCCCGACCCATGAAAGGGACTGCACTAGATACATGCGTGGCTGGAGCAGCCTGTGCCCTGCCTACCTTCAGTTTCTCCATTAATTATGACTCTCTGCCTTCAAGGCATGGGCTGGACTTGCCACAGACAGGAAGCTGAAGGCTTCCCAATGACATCTACCCCACGAGTACAGTTAATTTTACATGCAATACTCAGCAAGTCTGAAGAGTCCCTCAAGGCATAATCATCAATAGGAAAATGACAGGAGCAGCTTCCCATCACAAAAAAAATCTCAGGTGAAAAACAAGTTTCCATCTCATGAAAAAATTGGCATAAAAAATGATCCAGGAACTGTGATTTCAGAGTCTCGAATAGCAGCTAGGAGGACAGTGCAGAGACACAAGAAGGGGAAAGGGGGATAAGAGGAAAAGAAAAATGAAGGGGAGGAAGAAGAGGAAGAAACAGAACCCAGAACTACAAGGCATCTCAGCAGATTCCAGTCCCCCAAGAAGAGGAACAGAGGTCCACAGAAGAGAGGTCCAATTCCTTCGCAAAATCACAGTTACAACAGATCTGGGACTGAAGCAAAAACTTTGGATTGTATTTCTCCAAGAAGACTACTTACAGAAGATGAAATAATTCATTTCAAACATAGAAATAGACCTTATACTTTGCACAGTGGTTTGGTTTTATGTCCCCTGTAATATCGACCTTAAGAGATATAAAAATTTGTTTGAGAAGGTAATTTCCCTATTCAATTATCTCCCATGGAGATAGATGTATAGCATTTATTGGACCTACTTATTCCAGCACCTAATCAGACATTGTGTTGAAATGTTATGGAACTCACACACGAAAGTATGTCTTCCTAGACGCATCATAAAGTCTTGAAATTCATGATTTCTATCTTTACTTTTTCAACTATCTCCCTAAACTTCAACTATTACATTATGCAGGACCATAAATATTTAAGATGCTTGGTTAGATGGGTGAATGTATGGCTGGACAGACAAAACAGCTGTAAAGCAGCCTTAGGATGCTGCAACTCATACACTGAAAAACGAGCAGCTAAGATGGATGTGCATGGAACATCTTTATCTTTTTAGGCCATGATATGACCTGCTTCACCAGGAATCAACAGATTAACACACTGGTATTTAGTCACAGAGGCCCCAAAATCTCAAAGTGCGCCTTAATTTCACTCACACTGTAAGCCAGCAGGTATTAAACCATTCTTCCCAATTAAGATGATATTATGGCACACACAGTTTTTATACACATTCCCCTACAAAGCTCAAATTAAAAGAGCTGCTTGAGTGTGTGTGTGTGTGTGTGTGTGTGTGTGTGTGTGTGTGTTGTGTGGGCATGCATTCAGTAAGGAAAGGAAAAACAGTCATGGGTGTGATTATACCATAAGAAGGGGAAAAAAAAAAAGTAACTTGAGACCTGGTATCTGAAGGAGGTATATTCAGGTTGGCTGCATTCATTGCCCTCTGTAAGCTAGGACTGATCTGGTTGCATGCTGTAGAGACCTGGCTTGCTGGTGGTGAAATGGGTCCCAGTCGCTGAACCATCATGGGACTGCTGGTGACCACTAGATTGTTGCAGCTGCCTTTTCCAATGGACTTGCACTGAGGCCCAAAGCCAAGAGCCCCTAAAAACAAACGAATCAGGTTAGCTTTCATGTCCCTTATATCAGAAATCAGTAAATACACATATGTGCACGCTTATATCAGGACTCATCTTTAGAGACAGTCCTTGGATCACCTTTTTGGTTTTTTTTTTCAGTATTAGTGATAGAAAAAAGCTTTCTCTAATTCCAATGAAAATCCATAATGCTACAATAGAAACCCTTCTATAATCACCACTCATACAAAATATGCTTACATTTTGCTTCTTCTATACAGAAGTGTCCAGTTATATTAAGAACCATATTTTATCATCTCTTTACCTAAAGGGTTAAGGTGGTAAGTAGATGGGATTACTTGTATCAAACCATGTTTTTTCTAGAATAGCTAATATCTTGAATGACCCAGCAAGGAAAGTTGACACTCCTGAAAAAAACTTGTTTAACTGGTTCATTTCATTCCAAGTCTGGTCTTCCAAAATGCCTCTTTAAAAGGATATAGACTGGCTGTGTCTCTCCAATCTTTATTTTTCCTCTTCATCCTAATATATTTTCATTGGACATACACACAATTTTTTAAAAATCAAGATGAGAGAACCCTAAACAAAACATTCATTCTAAAAGTAGCATGTTAACCAAATTTGACATAAATTTTTCATTTCATTAGTAACAATCTTCGAACGTAGTAAAATTTGGTACATATCCCAGAAGGGAAAGGAAAAAAAAGAAACCATCAAGAATCTGTGCCATTACAGAAACGTGAAGAGCAAAGAGGAGAAAGGTAAACACTGCCATGACTCATTTATAAAAAATAATAATAGTGGTTGAATCATTCTAGACATTCTTTTTGCATGGATATACTTTTTCAAACAGTTTTTGAAAACTACCTGTTCCAGTCTCAGTTCCCATTTCAAATAAATCAAAATAAATATGATCTCAGGTTTTTCTGGCAAATTGGCTCTAAAATTTTCTCACCAAATTCCCCATCTTGCTCGTTGATATATTTGGGATCAAAGTAGTAGAAAAGCATCACGGTAACTTTCCTTAGCCCTAAGGAGTATAATTTTTTATTTTGTCTTCTCAAAAATTAGGTTAATAGCCAAAAAAATGACTTCTTCATCTTTTGTAACATTCTATTCCAACAGCCCGCAAACTAAGGATAAACAAGACCTTAGAGTAATCACCAATGCTCTCATCAATGAAACCACATCTCCAAAGTGCTAGGAGAGTCACAGCATCTTTAGCTAGCAGGAAGCCTTCTCTAGTCCAGCCCTCTGGGAAACTAAAATCAAATGTTAACTGACTTGTGTCAGTAAATCACACAGGGATTTACTGACAGAGCAGAAATGGAGTCTACAAGAGTGTATTTTCATGGCACCTGTGTCCTTAAGTTTAGGTGCTGGATGCTTAGTTTCTTCCTTGGATACTTTCCAAGATCCAAGAAAGGTCCAAAAGAAATTTCTGTCTGATTTTTTTTTTCAGATACACAAACCGGAACCTTCCCCTCTCCCTGCAGCTTCTATCTGATGCATCTTCTTGTGCCTTGAAAGATCAGTTATAGATGATAGTCCCTCTGTTTTCATAACTCATATAACACTGTACCATCAGGGCTTCATCTTGACACTAAGAGTAGTGGGTACATTTTTGTGCAATGATCATAGACTTAATATCTTTATAAATTCCAACAAGCTACATGTGATTTGCTTTTCAAACCCCCTTTTTACCTTGGATAAAGGCAGTGTAATGGTTCATACCCTAGCCCAGTATATAAGACACTTGAATTCTATCCCCAGGTTCTATCCCTACCAGCCACTGCTATTAAAAGCAACATTAGATGTCAGGTATTCTGTCAAATTCAGTGTCACATATTCATCTAAGGAACTCATTCGTTTCATGCCTGTTTCCTTCACCATAAAATGGTATTAATATCTACCTCTAAAACAAAGACATATTAGCAGCTGGAACAGCACACCCAACAAATACTACTTGGTGTCAAAGCATATTAATACATTATTTCATCAAATCTTAGATGCCATATATTATGTCATACCATTATTTTATATACCAGTAAGAACAATAAACTAGTACATGGTGTTAATATTTCAGAGATAATCCGATGTGAAAATAATGCACATCTTAGCATAGATAAATACCAATAAGATTGCTGAAAAAATTATTTTAGCCCTTTTCTTGTTCCTGCTTTTCTCTCTGCTTGGCACAGCCTTACTCTAACTTGTCTACCTAGGAGCACCTCTGTCTTCAAGGTCTTGATTCAAAGGTCATCTTCTCTGTGACTTCCTCTCCCCCACTGCCAACTGAGCAAATCTGACCAATTCTTCTTTTCGTTCCCCCACAGTCTTTCGTAATACATTTGCCTCAGCACCTTCAGGGAACGGAAATGTTTACATGCCTGTCATCCGTTTATACTTTATTGCTTTTTAAAGACAAAGCTCTTGTCTGAGATATCGCTGCTTCCTCAGCACCTAGCCCAGGGCCTATACAGTACACAATAAAGTCTGTCAATGAAGCTAAGAATGAATGAATGAAAATAAAAGATAGTTATACATGATATTAAATACACATTATTTCCACTGAAGCCCTCCTGGTCTTCTTGTCTAAAACAGTGCCATTTTTCAAAAACAGACTCAAACTAAGCCAATCCTTTGATGTTTCTCCACAGTGTGGCTAACTAGGTCTGAATGGAAGATGAAGCTGCGGGAGTAGTAACTATAAATCTATCTCCCTGGACTAGAATTTTACACTGGTCAAGGCTGCCCTTGTAACCCTATACCCTGGATCCTCACATTCACAGTATTTTCTCCAACTGTAATAAAGAAACATTAATCTTCCCCTCCCCAGTGTCTCCATCATTTTCACTATAACACCTTCTACTCCCAAATTCACTGGTCAACTTGAGCCTCATCTAACCATAGAGGAGTGACAGCTTCTGACTATCACATACCTTTAGCACGAAGCTATACGGTAAATTTCTTGGGAACACATTATGTTTGTGGAGCAGCTGTAAGAATGTTCTGTAAAATGGCATCATCACTCTCACACAGGGAGGCAAATAACAGTCTGACCAAGAACCACTGTGCTTAATGCAACGATCTAACGCCAATTTTTTTTCATAATGCCCGACAGAATGAACACCTCCAGACTGCTCAGAATTGTGTAGTGCATTGTAGTATGGGCTCTGGAGACAGCCTGCTTGGGAACCCCCAACCCAGGTTGGTTGTGTGACTTGGGCAAATTACTTAAATATTTGTGTTTATCTCTATGTGTCCTCATCTGTAAAATGGGAATAAAAATAACACCACTTTATAAGGTGTTACTGTGCATCTAGTATTAATTACACACGTAAAGGACTTCACATGTCGCCTAGGGCATAGTAGGTACTTGATAGATGTTAGCTGCAATTTTTGTTGTAGTTGTTGTTATTATTGTTCATGCCTGTCATCACTTTTTTTTTTTTTGCTACATTCTCTTTCTTGAAGTAAGAAGAAAACAGTTCTTTATAATTCCTTGCACAAAACAAGATACAAGTAAATGATACTATTTAATTCTCTACCCATTTCTTTCTGCTTTGAGCCTGGAGCCAACTTTTTTAAAACCAGGTGTCATCACAGATAGAAGAAAAGTTTTCAGCTGGCCAAGTCTGAACATTCCTTGGCTTGTCATTCCCTGAAAACAAACTGTACAACTTTTCTGACTACCAGATGTGCCAACTACTTGTATGCTGGTTTTCATTTTGAAATACTGCTTATTTTTAGAGACTGTACAGTGTTTCTTAAAAATGTGTTTACTGCTCAAATAAGGATTCGAGTGGATGGCATTCTGAGTACTACATACATTCTAGCCAAAATCACTGCATGCTGGTGGGGAGCGCAAACGTTTTGCATTTCCTGAACTGAGAGGTCATCTTAGCAGGGGCATGTTTTTAATTAACATCTTCATTAGTTGAAAGAGTTCTCTTGAAGTCAAATAGTTGACTATGTTGCAATTACCCCTGCTGAGGCTGCAACTTTCAGAATGATTTATGTTTATCCACTGGTTCCTCTAAAAATGACAGAGATATTGGGGGAACAGAAATAGCATACATATATATATATATATATATATATATATATATATATATATATATATATATATGGGAGGGGGGTAGGGAGAAGTAATCAACTTTTTTTTTATTGTATTGTTCATCAACTGACACTAATCAAATGCCAACCATGAACCGGGCAGTCCTTGGAGACAATGGTGAGCAAGATAGACAGAGTCCCACCCCCCCACAGAGCCCACAGTCTGCCCATGAAGAGGAATACCAAAGCAACCATTATATAAAAGAGATCCCTGCTCCTAGGTTGGGTCATATGAAATGTCTTTCTTTACAGGTCAAACATGATCAAATAAGAGCAGTTTCTATATAGTTCAACCTAACACATATGCAGAGTGTTTTGGAAACAGAAATAATGCATATCAGGATTTGAATTCTGTCTCACCCACCCATTGGCTGTGCAACACTGAGCAAGGTCCTTAAAAGTCTCTGTGCCTCAGTATCCTGTCCCTAAAATCAGGACAGTTAATAGTACCTAATACAGGGTTGTTATGAGGATTGAAAGGGTTAGTATATATTATTATATGCTTTACCATCTCTAAGGATCAGGGTTTTCGTCCCAATCTTTCACTTTAAAACATTTCAAACCTACAGAATAGTTGTAAGTAGTACATGAATCCTCTTTATCTAATTTATCAATTGATAAATTCCATCTGTTGATCTATCTATTCATCTATCCATCTCTGTATATATAAGATTATTGTTTTAATTATCATTAATTTGTTGAACTATTTAATAATAAGCCATAGATTTTATGCCCTTCACCCCTAAATACATAATCATAACACAATCATCAAATTCAAGACATTTAGCAATGACATAGTACTAGTACAGAATACACAATTTATAGTCAAATATTACTAATTATCCCAATAACACCCTTTAGAGCAACTGTTTTCGAATCCAGGATCATGCATTTCAAGGAAAGGTTTTGCTGAGATGGAACTTCAAGAATGGAATAGTAAATCAATGGACACCCGGGCACTGAAGGTTGATGGAAAAGTAGAAAATCAGAGAAAGAAAAGAAGTGAGAGGTAACAGTGCACAGCACAATAGTTAAAAGCATGGATTTGTACCCTAGCTCCACCACTGAATGGCCACGTGACCTTGGGCAAATTACTCAAGCTTTCTGTACCTCAGTGTTCTGATCTCTAAAATAGGGTTAATACTAGTACTTACATCATTGAGTTGTTCTGAGGATTAAATGATCTAATATGTGTAATATATTTAGGGCCTGGCACTTAATAAATACATTATAAACTCATTTCTGGTACCTTTCTGATATTTCTAGCACCTCTTTTCCTGAGTGACCAAGGATGGCATGCTGATACCTCCTGACCCAAGGCCTTCTACTCAACACACAGTAGACTTATCCTCCCATCGATGGACTCCAGACTTCAGGCCTTTCCTCACTCCCATCTTACCTTACTCTTAGACTCTCCCCAGCTTTCATTCATATTCCTCCTTAGAACTAGAAATAAGATATTCTTGCATATTAGACATACTAGGCTTGCTATACAGTGTTTTGTCAAATATGTAATGTTTTACTGCTGAAATACAGTAGTGACAACTTCATGAATACATGTGACTGTGTAGTGTGTTACTCTGAAATACAGTTAAGGCAGGGGTAGATGACTAAGAACACCAAAGGATGAGAATCAGAATGAAATAGCTGGCTTCCTTATTCAGGGGCAAAGCATTTAAATTCAGTGTATGTTACAAATGCTCGAAACTGCACAAAACTTATGAGAGGTAAGGACTACTGAGTAGAGCATCCTGCCTCCATGGAGCTTACATCTCCGTAGAGATAAGATGCACTCATCTAGGAACAATCAGATAATGATACTAGACTGTACAGAATAAAGCATGAGACTGAATCATAGAGACAGGAGTTCAGAAAAGGTGGAAATCACTGTTTACCAGATAATTCACTGAAGAAGAACAATTTTAACCAAAAAGGCATTTCCCAAAGGTCTTCAGGAAGTCCAAAGGTGTTCAGTGATAACAAATAAGATGGGGTCATGGAGAGATCCATAGTCAAATAGCTTTGGGAAACTCTAATATAACAAAGTTAAACGTATCTCTTTACTACAGGTCTTCTCAGAGCCTTTAAAAATTGCAAATGCTGATAATAAATCTCCCAGAGGAGCAAATAATATGCAAAATATATTTGTTTAGGGTACTTTTTTCCCCCTATGACTCAACCAAGACTCGCATACTAAAGAACACTCTTTAGAAAACAATGAGGTAAAACATGAAGGAAAAACGAGCACACGAATGGGAAGGAAATAGTAAGGTGTGGACACGGAAACAGAAGGGAGGAGGTGTGGTATGTGCTAGGGAAATGAAGAGAAAGAAGTCAGGGTTGCCTGCATGAGGGGGCTTGACCAGAAAAAAGGGAGAAGACAGACTTAGAGGACTTGTTTAGTCAGCCTGGTGGGCCTGATTTAACAACTGGACATTATGTATTCACCAATGGCTCCAAACCTGGCTGCACATTAGGGTCACCAGGAAAGCTTTCCAAAAATGCAAATTCATAGGCTTCACTTCAAACCAACTAAGCCAGATGATGCTGGTGTAACTGGCCTGCTGACATGCACCTGGGACCCTGTGCTATAGATAGTGGTGCATCCCACTAGAAGCCAAGTTCACCCAAGATTAATCTGGTGGAGATGAGGAGAAAGGATGGAGGAGTACATGATCCAGAAGCTGGACAAACAATGAGGAGAAGCCCATGTGGTAGTAAATGACAGCGTAAGAAGGCAACGGTTAGGGAAGCAAGTTAAGAGTAATTTATGGATTATATAATTGGTTGATAAAGATTTAGAAGATCAAGTTTAAAAAGGAGGAGGAGGTCATATAAAGGCTATTTTTGTAACTCCAATCTGAAATTAATTACTTGATCCCAGATAATAAATAGATTAAATCCTAACCCAGATTAATGAAGATTCCCACGAATTGGGCAATCTCCCACCACTCTGCCCTCCCTCCCAAGTTTATCCCAGAAATAATATAACTTTCACACTAACACTCTTCTAACCTTAGTCAGTATTCAGGAATGTTGGCCACAAAGTATGGAATCAACAGCATTACTCATTTTTATTTTATCCCTGCATTAAATGGAATCGTATTTATACTCCAAGAGATTAAAAAATATCATATTCCTTTCTGAACCACTCAGTGCCCTGGATTCCTGGACATGAAGTCTCAGTCTTGCTCCCCACCACTGGGCACTCCTGATAACATGTTATTAAGAACACATAGCTCCAAACCACCTCATAAAGATGTAAAGATATATTAAACAGCATTCCCAAAGTTTATATTCTAAAGTCCCATCAGTCAGCTATTGTACATCAATTATCAACTAATTAGTACAGAGTGCTTATGCTGACCCTTCTGTTCTCTCTTGTAATGATTTGCCAAGTTAACTGAAAGCTGCTTTGCTCCATTGAGACTCTTAGTATAGCAAGAGTGTTAAATAAAGTTCACCAACAATTAGCCTAGAAAACCAAAGAGGAAATGTAAGCACATTTTACTGCTTGTCCCTGGACAAATTTTCTAACAATCCCATGAGAAGAGAGTGAATATATTTGTTAAACAAGCAAACCATTACTCTGAAAAACTGAAATACCAGTACTGGCATAGTTCAGTAATTCTGTCTCACTGATCAGGTATTCCTTTATTGTGCCCCTGCTCTGTGCTATAGTATATACTCTAGGGAGTGTGGATACACAGATGGGTTAAACAATTCTTGCTTACCATCTAATTTAGTAGGCTTACATCAAGGCTTACACATGGGATTAATCTGTGAAAATATATGAATTCAAGGTGAAATTATACTTACTCTATAAAAATAGGACTTGCACAAATATAAGAAAGGATGAGAAAAAAAAAGGAGGAAGGAAGCATACTTAATGGGAGAAAACTACCTGAGTTTCCCAAAGCCCATGAACAGGTCACATTTGTTAAGCACCACCTGTGAGCTTGGTGCTGTGCTGTACTAATGGAGTCCTAGGCCATTGGGTTTTCCCCTAAAGAGCTTCCGACCAGTTGGAAAGAGTTTTAATCAACACATGAAAAAATTAGGAAACACCCAATCTCTTTCTTAATTCAATACAAGATTCTTTAAAATTTATAGTGTTTTACAATTTTCAAAAGTTTCACACACATAATTTCATATAATCTCATAACAACCTTATTTCCCCTACCCCTATATTGCCCCCCCCTTCCCTCTTCCCACTGGTAACCACTAGCTTGTTCTCTATATCTGTGAGCCTGCTTCTTTTTTGTTTTATTCACTAGTTTGTTGTATTTTTATATTCCACATATAAGTGATATCATACAATATTTGTCTTTCTCTGTCTCACTTATTTCATTTAGCATAATGCCCCCCAAGTCCATTCACATTGCTGCAAATGGCAAAATTTCATTCTTTTTTATGGCTGAGTAATATTCCATTGTGTGTGTGTGTGTCTGTGTGTCTGTGTGCACCATATCTTCTTTATCCATTCACCTGATGATAGACACTTAGGTTGCTTCCATACCTTGGCAGTTGTAAATAGTGCTGCTGTGAACACTGGGGTGCATATATCTTTCCAAATAAGTGTTTTTGGGGTTTTTTTTGATATATACCCAGGAGTGGAATTGCTGGGTCATATGGTAGTTCTATTTTTAGTTTTTTGGGGAAACTCCATACTGTTTTCCACAGTGGCTGCCCCAATTTGCAGTGTAGGAGGGTTCCCTTTTCTCCATATCCTCGCCAACATTTGTTATTTGTGTTCTTTTTGAAGATGGCCATTCTGACAGGAGGAAACACCCAATCTTAAACTGAGTTGCCATATGCTGAGCAAAGAGATAGATCAAACAAGAAAAAGATCTGTTAAACTGGAGGAGGCTTGGTGGAGGAGGTGAAACCTGATCTGAGCCTTTTAATGGCCAGAGGGCAGAGGACGGTACAAAAAGGGGGTTTGCCAAAGTGAAGTGAGGAAATGTACTATGAAGGCATATGGAGGCAGCATGGGGAAGTGGTAAAGGACGGAGATGCTAGAGCCAAAATGGCTTCACTTACCAGCTCTGTGACCTTGGGCAAGTTCCTTAACCTCTCTGTGCCTGTTTCCTCACCTAGAAAATGGGGATGATCATTGTATCTACCTTCATAAGGCTGTTTGGAGAACTAATAGGTCAAAATATGTAAGCACTTAGAATAGTGTCCAGCACACAGTAAGTACTCTATAAGCCTTAGGTATTCATGCTCTTATTAAAGCATTCTTAGATTACACAGGCCCTCTAAGGCTAGGCCCTCCAAAAGAACTATAGTAGGCTTTTAAGCATGAGTGTGACGTGATGAGGGACTATGAAGAAGACAATTTCACTATTTTCAGCACATAAGAAAGCAGAGCAAGGTAGGAAGATGTTGCTTTGAGCTCAGGATGCAGTGACAAGGCCTGGACCAGGTTGAGCAGAGGTAAATAAAAGGGACAGAGTAACCCCAAATTATCTTATGAAGAAAAAAAAATAAGAGGGTTGTTGAAGGGACTGTAAGAAGTACTAGATTCCAGACCCTTCTCCATAAATTAACATTGTGTTTTCCCTAAGCTGCTTTTCCCCTCTAGGTCAACTAAAAACAGAGACTGGAAGAGAAATGGCAAAGCTGCCCACTGGAAAGACCTCTCATTGTATGGAACAATGACTGGGACCCCTGTCAGAGAGGAGGTGCTCAACAAATACTTGTTGGGTGAATGAATAAAGAATATGACTTCTAAGGCAAATATAGTTCAAGGACACAAATAAAATTAAGAAGTTCCCTCTTAAGTGTGAGTTGTGATATATGAGAAGGAAAGACAGAGATCCCTGGTGAACACAACTGTTGATACGTCCTTATCTCTAAGTTCCTGAACAGCTGGAAATATTATTAGTTTGCTGCATCTCTCCTTACTCCCTGCACATACATATGACTTGACACGAAGGGAGAGTAGTCTAAGGCAGTCAATGCAAATCAACGGAACTTTTTTTTAGGACCTAAGAGCTGGTTCCAAGGGAAAATCCCATTCGATCCTTCATAACAGAGATAACTTCTTAGTATCTAAAAGTCACAACTTACACAGCCATCACTAAGAGCTACTAGACTAACTTGTTTTCCACCAAACAGTAATTCTGCAGAACTGTCCAAAGAGATACATACATATCATAATTTTTTTCTGTTACATATTCTACACAGGCTTGCAATTTCAGATGAGATGCCCAGAAGCATCCGACCCAAAGAAATGGCAGTTATGGAGATTACATTCTCTTATACTAAAAATCAAGTCACCCATATTTCTAAGAACCAGAAAATGCCCGGCTTCCTGCATCCAGAAGTCACACAGGTTGTTCAACTGTCTCATCAACCAGATATCTTTTGCTTCTAGGCTTTAGATTCTTGACTCTGGGCTCCAAAGTCCATTCAGCAGCCCAGGTATATGCAAGAAAATTTGTTGAGCTACTATTTGTATTTTGTGCTCCTTTGTCTCAGGGTAGTTATTATAAAAGGGCCAAAAGTAGACGCTGCTTGATTTTGTCCTTTCTTCTAGTCCTGTGGGGAGGCCTAAATCCACTGAGATTACCCAAGTGCTCTGAGTACCTATGAAGAGAAATCCAGGAGAAGGGAGATTGCCCAAAGTCTGGGAAGAACATCAGTTTGACAGTCCCCCAGGTAGTGAGGCAGCTCTCAGAGAAGGCAGTGAGGGTGAAGAGAATGTCTGCAATGGCAAATGTCCAAAGGCCAGGCTCTAGGTCTAGGGGCTCCCAGCTCTTCAGCTCTTGGCAAAGCTTTCTGTGCCCAAGCAATGCACAAGGAGCAGACTTCTAGAGGCCATGTGGGCTTGGTCAGCAGGCACCTCAGCATCAACCTGGACCAAGAACCAGAAAAGCTCTTGGTACATTCTGCTCTGCACAAAGACCCTGGGATCTCGTCTCTCTGGCAAGGTGTTAGGTACTCCAACCGACAATGACTGAGACTAAATTTCAGGGTACTGGAGTCTGATTTGTTTTCAGTTAAAGGAAATAATTTAAAGAACGCTTTCATTTATACCTGAGTTGGTAGAGTAAGTCACATCCACTACAGATTCAATTAAAACTGGAGAGATTGGAAAGCTGAAATATCTACCCTTTGGCTCAAGCAACTTGAAACCTGTCATTGTGTAAAATTACATAACATTACCCCAACTACCAAAATATTTTTTAAAATTTTAACATCACAAGTCTCAACACACAGACAATCTGACTAAGGCCTATATAGTGCAAGTTCCCCGTGTTTCTTTTATTTAATGCCATTTTTGAACTTACAAGAGAAGTAGAGTAATCTAAGCACTTCTGTAAATATAATTGGGGCATGAGTTAGCATTAAAGTAATTGTGACTGTTTTATCTCTATATCCTACAGGTGCTAATTCAGACACTATATCAACAATAACTGAACTAATAATAATGAAATTAGGTCAAACAAAAAAGAACACCAATTCCAACCCAAATTCTTTCTCATCAAAACAAAAAAGCAATCATAATACAGATTGATGCCAGTATGAAAAAGATCTAAATTAAAAGTAGTGCTTATAATTCTTTTTGGATCCATCTCCTAAAGCAAAGGTAACAAAAGCAAAAATAAACAAATGGGACCTAAATAAACTTAAAAGCTTTTGCACAGCAAAGGAAACCATCGCCAAAATGAAAAGACAATATATTGAATGGGAGAAAATATTTGCAAATGATATGACTGATAAGGGATTAATATTCAACATATATAAACAGCTCATACAACCCAACATCAAAACAACAAACAACCTGATCAAAAACTGGGCAGAAGAATTGAATAGACATGTTTCCAAAGAGGAAATGTAGATGGCCAACAGGTACATGAAAAGACCCTCAACATCGCTAATCATCAGGGAAATGCAAATCAAGACCACAATGAGCTATCACCTCACACCTATCAGAATGACTATCATCAAAAAGAACACAAATAACAAATGTTGGCAAGGATATGGAGAAAAGGGAACCCTCCTACACTGTTGGTGGGAATGTAAATTGGTGCAGCCACTGTGGAAAACAGTACGGAGGTTCCCCCAAAAAACTAAAAATAGAACTACCATATGACCCAGCAATTCCACTCCCTGGGTATATATCCAAAAAAAACCCCACAAAAAATACTAATTCGAAAAGATACATGCACCCCAATGTTCACAGCAGCACTACTTACAACTACCAAGGTATGGAAGCAACCTAAGTGTCTATCATCAGGTGAATGGATAAAGAAGATATGGTACACACACACACACACACACACACACACACACACACACACACACACACTGGAATACTACTCAGCCATAAAAAAGAATGAAATTTTACCATTTGCAGCAACATGGATGGACTTGGAAGGCATTATGCTAAGTGAAGTAAGTCAGACAGAGAAAGACAAATATTATATGATATTACTTACATGTGTAATCTAAAAATGCAACAAACTAGTGAATAAAACAAAAAAGAAGCAGACTCACAGACATAGAGAACAAACTAGTGGTTACCAGTGGGAACTGGGAAGGGGGGAGGAGCAACATAGGGGTAGGGGAAAAAAGGTTACTGTGGGATTATACGAAATCATGTAACAACTTTTGAAAACTGTAAGGCACTATAGACGTCAGAGAATCTTTCATTCAATTAAAAAAAAAAAAGTGGTGCTTATGTTCTCCCTAAAGTAATACTTTTTTAAAGGAGTATTATTATTTACCTGAATTTGAATATGAAAGCTGAAAATAAATGTGAATAAAAAGTTGAATGCTAACTGAATCAAAAACATTTCCTAAATAATTTACAAATTCTTAGAAGAGAATTAATAACAAATCATAAGCAACATAAAAATTTCCTATGGCTTTAAATGTAAATGGGAAGGAGAGAAATAAAATTCCTCCCCAATTCTCCAAAGGTCAATTAAGTAAAGGCCTTGATTTCGTGGTTAGATACCTCCTCTTGTGACTGCTCCAGCTGAACCAAAGTATAAAGTCTGCCGGAATTTGTTCTTCTCTTTGTTCTAAACACCCGTAACAAAACAAAAATAACAAGGAAAGGCAGAAGTCTCACTATGATCTTCTTGCACAACGAGAGGAACATGAACCTTGATACAAATCTACAGTTTGAAATAAAATATTACACAAATACCTGTGAATCACTGGGTAATATTAGCTACTTACAATGAGCAGAAAAATTATAAAGGTATTGCTAAAATATTTTCAATAAAGAAAACTGTTTAGGCAATCACCTTAGTGTGATCATTCTAAGTCTAAATTTTCAAAATGGAGTCTATAATTTGCTTCTAAATAAACCTACTTAGATAGTAAGTTTAATAAAATTACATAAATTTTAGCACTTAGAGATATGCATGCTTCAGAGTCATAGTACTTTGAGAAATCAAGTTATATCTTAAGGCTGAAGAAAGTGAGAAAATAAATCACTTTCACCAAATTTCAAAGGTATCCCTTTCCTTTCTTCTCTCTTATAGCTATTAGGTACTAGATAACCAAACCTACTCTCCTAGGTACTGATCTTGTGAAGAATCCAGAAAAAATAATAATAAAGGGAGTTATCTTTTCTTTGGTCTTCTGCTTTCAAACACAGCAAGTTAGCTATGGTAAAACCATTGCAAATTTCAGAAGAGATTTTGCTCCATGTTCTAATTCTAGGACCAAGCCAATGAGAAAAAAAGGGAATGGACAACTTCCTTCCTCCCTAAACACAGTAAGCACCTTTGTTTGGAAAGACTTTCCCACTATCTTCTTTCAAAAATGTGTTAGTCACAGTGGTCCAGGGGAGGGTGGGAAGATGTGGCAACTGGTATCCTTGTAATATATTGTACTTCAGTAGAGAAAGTAAGGGGATGAAGATTGAGAAATCTTGCCTCATGAATACTGGATGCTCTGTCATCTGACACCAGTAGCACAAGGAATTCTAGTAACACCTCCCTCTAGAGGAGGAAAGAATGGAGTCCGAAAAAAATTTGTAAAAAAGACATATAATTCAGCTTAACTGACTTGTTTTTTGACACGTAGCCTTGAAAAGAACAATTTTACCTCAGAAACTTGGCAAATGCAAACTGATTTTTTGATAAGTTTTAACACGCATTTTACTAAATGCAAGAATAGACAGTGAGGGAGAGAAAGGCCAGGTATCCAAAGACAGGGAGGTTGTCAGGTTTCTCTTTTCTGTGTCAATTTTGTTTAGTTGGTCAGATGAAAATTCAAAACCATATAATTAGATGGTTGTTTATACATGATTAAGCATGAGCTCATTGGACTTTAACATGCCAAAAAGTCAGAGATGTGGTTAAGGGCAAGAAGGAATTATTAATAAAAGGAAATAAAGCTGTAATACATTTTTCACTTACGAATAAAAATAATTCAAAGTTCTCTAGATGGAAAAAGAGGAAGAAAAACATCAACCGTGAGTAGGGGCAAGAAACCAGATAATTTTATAAATGGTTAGAATTCATGACATGTAAAATATAAGACACCAGTACAAAAAAGCTTTTCCTCCTCTATGATTCTAATCCTATTTTTATTTCTTGTAAACATAATTCACAATGAGAACATAAAACTTACCTGTATTATATTTCTTTAGAATTGTTCTGGGAAATATTTAAGCAAGAACATGCTGTTCATTTAAAAGAGTTACTTGTTCTCTTCATAACTGTCTTCACCAGTAATCCTCTCTGGAGAAACCAATAGCTGTCAGCTCCCTTGAAAAAGCCAAGTGTCTCTCATTTTTCACAAATGCAGAATTTTTCTTCCCAAAATGAAGTGAGCCCATCAAAAGCAAGGTTTAAATGGCCATAACCTTCATAAAGGTAAGGCAGACTTTTCCAGATGCCCCAGAGAATCTTAGATTGGGGCTGTGAAAAGTGGTGAATCAATTTCTCACAGAGATCAAACACCGAGCTATGGATGAGGTCAGTGGGCAAGTTTTTCAGATGACAGAGAGAATGAACTGATCCAGGATCAGACTACTTACTCCACCTTAGGTAAGGTTTTCAAGCCACTATTACAACTTCTCCTTACTGGGAAAATACACTGCCAGCAAACCCCAGAGATGGTTCACCTGTGCGTGCTATTTTCTCAAGCAAACAACTCTTTGGGTTGCCAATGCTGTGACTGCTATGCTATTACATAGTAGAACCAAATAATCAGAATGAGTAAAGGCCACAGGAAGCCCAATACACAGTCCTTAAGACTGAGGCTAAAATGAATCTTAATAACATTCAAAAAGCCTGTAATACCTAAGAATTAAACATTGGCTTTTATAGCCTGACTGTGAGAGCAAGGTCTCCAAGTCATATCAGTTCCTTTTCTGTCTGAGAGACCTTCAATCTCAACCTTTCTCTCCTCTCTCTCCTCCCCTCTTCTCCTTCTACCCCCAATTCCCCCCACACACACACATACACAGACTATGATCATCAGCCAGTTCTGACTCACAGAGCTGTCTTCAATCCTGTACATCTCTGCCCACTGGAATTTGAACAAAATATACTTCACTTAAACCTATATGATAAACTACAAAATATGGAAATACCTAAAAAGCTCATTTCCAAGAAATTAAGATGATCATAGAGTGCATATCTGAAAACGCTCAGATATTTGAGACAAAGCACGATACTCACAACTAATTTGGCAATTTGAACCTACAAAGCCTTATGTATTATCTATGTGTCTTTCATAAAATATATACTTTGTTCTAAAGATACTTTTTAATTATTGACCTAATTTGGTTAAAGTTCTTAACATATTCATTTAGTGTTAAAAGCCACCCAAAGCTGAGGGAAGAGCACACTTTCACAAAAACTCTTTATGAGTCAGAAATTAATGAATTTTTGTCTTTAATGTTGAAGGAGGGGGAAAATCTTGCTAAATTAATACATATTGATTATTTGAAACAGTTTAATATCTACTATAGTTCCAGATAAGAAATGTGATAATTTATTCCTAAACAATGTGTGGCATGTAACTCAAAACTGCTTTTCATCAATAATTAATATTAATAATTAACAAGTATAAACAACAAAAATACCTTTTGGAAATGTTTCAACCTGGCCCTTTCCTCATTCCACAGTCTGCCTATTGCACCCCCTTTACCCTCTACGTGGGGTTAATAACTAAACTTCCCTCATCTCTGACATGCAACACTACCCAGCAGCAATCTTCCCAAGAATGCACGCACAAACACATAAGATTGTAAAGAACAAAAGTCTTATCAGAGTCACCTGAATCTGGCAAACGGATTTCTAAATTAGCATCTGCAGTTTCAATCCACTCAACAGTGAATTAGGTTTTTCTGCAGTAAGGACAGAACCCTGAAGAAAGTTCACCTCAAACACCTATTCTCCTACCTACAGATGAAAGGTCTTATGTCTTTAATACAGGGATTAGCCTAGTAATAAAAATTAAACAGTACTCTAGATAAGCATAGTGGAAGGAGAGGATAATGCAAAAATCACTCATTTAAAAGAGGCCAGAACCAATGTACCAGGATTCTATTTGGCACTGATTCTGAAGAGCATTCAATTTGACTTTCTAAAACTACATTGCTCTTCTTTCTCCATTGACTGTATGCAGAATAGCATCTTCAGAGTCAAACCCATTCACCGTTATTGGTATAATCAAAGGTGTTTCACTCACCATCTGCCTCTTACTTTTCTAGCCACCTTGCCCTAGCACTCGACATCTCATCCAGCCATTTATTCCTTCACCAAACTGAACGTTATGCAGGTAATATCCTAAGTTCTTAAAGTTCAACACCACGGTATATTTTCATTTCTCACAGCAAATACAAATTCTACAATCCCTAATCCCCTTCCCCTGCATCCCTCCATTCCATACTTTACCATTATTCTTCTTGAAAAGTCATCAGAATCACCAGCAAAAGCACCTCATGCTTAAGTTATTCATGTTCCCAGGCTGTTTGGTCACTGACATTTAAAAGTGGTAGAAGTAAGAAGCTCTCTCACTGGGGAGCTTCCATAGGCAGTTCGTGTAAAAGTGTGGGGATAAAGGTGTTTACATCTTTTTCTTGGCTGGGGGCCTCAGACAGCTGTGCAGAGAGTACTTTGCATACATTTCCAGGTCTACCTGCTCTTTGCTTTCATAAAATATGCGCAGGGCTTGTACATTCAGAGACTGCTAGCACGTTCAGCAAGGGCTGGTGTGTAGAGAGGAAAGCATCTAACAAATGCAGCCTAAGAAACAATGTCTCCCTTCAAGTGGAACTGCTGGTGAAGTCAGCCAGCACTGGCCCGCGTGAACAATACTGGGCAGGTCATTAACCTGCCCGGTTCAGAGGGCGATGAGCTCACCCACCTTTCTGGAAATGCTATTTTAGCTGCTGAGTTTATACAAATAAAACCCATAATTTTCTAATGGCTAAACTAGGAATGTGTTCGAAAATAGCTAACTCTCTGAGAACCCTGCAGAAGCCACACAGGGAACTTACGAAGGTGTGTCTGCTGTTGTTCAAGTTTGCACACATCTTTATAATCGCTACATATATATTACCTTGAAAATAAGCAACCACACAAGTAAACCGCAATTTTTTAAAAAAATTAGGTGGTTAATGCATTGTTTTCTCCCTCTCTTTTTTTTTTCTTTTGCATAGGAAAGAATAAGTTAGTCGTTAACTACACAAAGGAGTTAACATTTAACTCTGAATACTGAGAATGCTTTAGCTCTCAACCCCTCCCCCCTTTTATTATAGCAAAAATAGGTTCAGGAAAACTCTTACTAACTATCACAGACCCTAGATGAGATCTGGCTATATCAGTTTCCTTGCTGCACTCACAGGAGGCCCCAGTTCCTTCATACATACTCCATTCCAGGCAGCTGGGAATCCCTGCCCACTGCCCCTCAGGACCCACAACTCCCAACTCCCACCATTAAAGACCAGCTAACATTCTACCCCCTCCTTGAAACAAACCTTCCAGATTCCTGTCTCCTATCCCAAGTTTAAGGTGCTTTTATCCCTCCTCTAAAATCCCAGGTAATGTTATTTTTGAATCTTTTGTGTTACTGATCACTTCTACATTATATATTACCTGTACCTATATCTTACCTTTCCGCCTTATAACTGGCAGGAACATGAGGATAGAGAACTTACCTTATCTACCTTCACCCCCAACCCCTCACCCCCAGAGTACCAGGCTACAATCATGTTGTGCTCAGGGCAGACACTCACTAAATGTCTATGGACAGGTAATGCCCATACCTTTTATTGTTAACACTGAGCCACTTTCCACAGGTAGGTGGCAGGAAGGCTAAAAGGAAAAAAGTGTTTTATTATTCAAAATAGGGAGATTGCTGGGATGCCCAGTGTTGGGGTGGGGTGGGGGGCTCTTTTCTGTTGTCCCTGCCATTCCTAACCTGTCCTCCTCTCTCACTCCCCACAGGCTGACTCTACACCTCATTACACACACAGTTCCTCCCCATGGACACAGCCCTTTCCAAACTGTGGGACTTGTCACCTTTTCTGTGAAGCCCTCCATGGAAACAGGAGTATAACAAACTCCTCTCCTCTCCCTCTTCTTAGCTATTCATAAATATCACAAAGGAAACGTAGAGGTTACACAGATATCAACATGGTGATCATATTTCCTCACCAAGAACTTATACTTTACTACTATCGCTGCTACTACTACTACTACTAATAATACATCTATACATTAAAAACAAAATGAGAGGGACTTCCCTGGTGGTGCAGTGGTTAAGAATCCGCCTGCCAATGCAGGGGACACGGATTCGAGCCCTGGTCCAGGAAGATCCCACATGCCGTGGAGCAACTAAGCCTGTGCGCCACAACTACTGAGCCTGCAAGCTACAACTACTGAGCCCATGTGACACAACTACTGAAGCCTGCACACCTAGAGCTCATGCTCCACAACGAGAAGCCACCACAATGAGAAGCCCACAGACCGCAATGAAGAGTAGCCTCCGCTAGCCACAACTAGAGAAAGCCCGCACGCAGCAACGCGCAGCCAAAAAAAAAGAGAGCTGACGTTAGTGGAAGATTTACTTGGTACCAGGGGAGGATGCCTGGCTCTATACTTGGATTAACCAGTCAGCTCACACAACAACCCTGATTATTACCATCCCATTTCACAGAGGAGACAACCTGAGATTCAGAAAACAGTAATTCCATCAGAGTGAGGATTCAAACTCAGGTAGCCCCACTCCAAAAACATGCACAGATGTCCATGAGCTCATAAATCCTTGACCACCACCCTCCACACGACTAGACAGATAGTACGAAATGGGGAGAAGAGAGGACAATTGGAAACTGATTCTTCTCTCCCAAAGCTAGAACAAACAGCACCCACAGCCTCCAACATCTTGGTTTCCATATATAAGCAAAAGTGAGGAACAATACCTTAATTTGTTCCCTGTAGGTGCCATAAAAGGTGTCATGCATGCAAGTATAAATAGATGACATTATTTTAACTTTTATGGTAGCAGATAAATGTCCGTTATATAACCCCTCTCACTTTCAGGAATTTTTGATACTTAACATCAACTTCATTTCTTCATTCACTCAGTCAGGGGTTAAATTGCATAGAAAGAGAAGGTAAAACCGAGATCAAGAGAATTACAACACAAAATGATATCTGTTTAAAAAAAAGGGACGATCAAAAAGCTGTTGGAACGTTGAGGAGACAATGATGCTGATAATGATGACAATATTTAGGAACACAATACGAAAATAAGCATCTCCATGAATCTTACTATAGAAGGTATTTATTGATTTTTCTGTTGATTAATAGTCTTAAGTTTGCACAATTCATCAGGATATATATTAGAGATTAAGAACATGATAGGCGCTTGCATGCACACACGCGTGCGCGTGCACACACACACACACACACACACACACAGAGGAGCACAAAGACAGTTACACAGTGTGTCAGGTTCAACAAAAAGTAAACATGAGGTGCTTGAAGGGCAACCCTCCCATGCAGTTCGATAGGGCCCCTTTCTACTAGCAATCTCAACCTTAAAAACAATATAAATGAATCCTTTAAAGGAATCTTTTATAAAATTCTGCCTTAAAATTTCATCTTTCAAAACTGCACTGACCTAAAAGCAGAGTCTAACCAGCCACCAACTGTCCCCAGGCATGTGGCTGCTCTCTGTTTTCGCTATGAAATAAAAATATTGACATAAGAAGGAGAAAAATGTGGATGTACGGTGGGTGGGGTCAGCAGTATGGAGATGAAAAGGATCTATGCCTGCTGGAGCCAAGTCATAAGGCCAGGAGGCTAAGTTTGGTCTGTGGCTTTGTAGCTGTGTGAACTTGACCAAATCACTTAGACTAAACCTCCCTGCCAAGCTTAGCTTAGTGAGAACATATAATGAACTATCTAGCACCTGGCTGGCACAAACCAAATACCCAGTAAGCGTTAATTCCCCTTCCTACCCAGATCACATCTGAAAACCTTTCACCTCTCATAATATAAAAGACTACCCTCAAACCAGAATAGAGGATGAAATCATTTCAAGAGTTTCCCCCATGAGAAAATGATGGATCCATGCTCCCACCATGCTTTGAATTCACAGATTTATATGTCGAGAAGGAATAACAGAGATCATGTTTCCAATTTCCTTACAGATGGTAAAACTCAAGTCCAGAGAGGTAAAGTGACTTATCCCAGGTCACACAGCTATTCAATTGCAAAGTCAGGATAAAATTCCAGGTAATCAGCACCCAACCAATCCTACTTTCTACTGTATTCTACTACATTCATTGGACTTGCTTAATAGTGCAAATACCTCTGAGGCAGTCAAAAATGTCTTTTGCAGGCTTCCTTGGTGGCGCAGTGGTTGAGAGTCTGCCTGCCGATGCAGGGGACACAGGTTCGTGCCCTGGTCCGGGAAGATCCCACATGCCGCGGAGTGGCTGGGCCTGTGAGCCAGGGCCAATAAGCCTGCGCGTCCGGAGCCTGTGCTCCGCAACGGGAGAGGCCGCAACAGTGAGAGGCCCGCGTACCGCAAAAAAAAAAAAGTCTGTTGCATTTCTCCAAAGAAGATATACAGATCTCCAATAAACACATGAAAGAATGCTCAACATCACTAATCATTACAGAAATGCAAATCAAAACCACAATGAGGTATTACCTCACACCAGTCAGAGTGGCCATCAACAAAAAATCTACAAACAATAAATGCTGAAGAGGGTGTGGAGAAAAGGAAACTCTCTTGCACTGTTGGTGGGAATGTAGATTGATACAGCCACTATGGAGAACAGTATGGAGGTTCCTTAAAAAACTAAAAATAGAACTATCATACGACCCAGCAATCCCACTACTGGGCATACACCCTGAGAAAACCATAATTCAAAAAATGTCATGTACCACAATATTCATTGCAGTTCTATTTACAATAGCCAGGACATGGAAGCAACCTAAGTGTCCATCGACAGATGAATGTATAAAGAAGATATGGCACGTATATACAATGGAATATTACTCAGCCATAAAAAGAAACAAAACTGAGTTATTTGTAGTGAGGTGGATGGATCTAGAGTCTGTCATACAGAGTGAAGTAAGTCAGAAAGAGAAAAACAGATACCATATGCTAACACATATATATGGAATCTAAAAAAAAAAAAACACAAAAAAGTGGTTCTGAAGAACCTAGAGGTAGGACAGGAATAAAGACACAGACGTAGAGAATGGACTTGAGGACACGGGGAGGGGGAAGGGTAAACTGGGACGAACTGTGAGAGTGGCATGGACTTATAGATACTACCAAACGTAAAACAGAGAGCTAGTGGGAAGCAGCCGCATAGCACAGGGAGATCAGGTCGGTGCTTTGTGACCACCTAGAGGGGGTGGGATAGGGAGGGTGGGAGGGAGACGCAAGAGGGAGGGGATATGGGGATATATGTATGTGTATAGCTGGTTCACTTTGTTATAAAGCAGAAACTAACACACCATTGTGGAGCAATTATACTCCAATAAAGATGTTAAAAAAAAATGTCTTTGGCTTTCAAAATAGAATGAAAATGGCAGATGGTAGACTCCTTCTACACAATGAGTGTCGGGTATGGGACAGGAATGTTCATGAAGAGATGATACACTGGAGGAGAAAAGGGGTAAGCACAGAGGAGGGGATAAGGAGTGAAAAGGGACACAGAGACACCCTACTTTACAACTGTGCCCAAAAATCAATTCCATTTCAGTCCACCAATTGAATCTGGAATTACCCCCAGACAGATTCTCCCTCCATTTTTTTTTTTTTTTTTTGCGGTACGCAGGCCTCTCACTGTTGTGCCTCTCCCGTTGCGGAGCACAGGCTCTGGACGCGCAGGCTCAGCGGCCATGGCTCACGGGCCCAGCCGCTCCGTGAGGATCAGGACACGAACCCGTGCCCCCTGCATTGGCAGGCGGACTCTCAACCACTGCGCCACCAGGGAAGCCCTCTCCCTCCCTTTTATCTGCAAACCTAGAGAATACAAAATCTACCACCACTCTCCCGGCTCAGACAAAATGCATGAATTTTCAGGAGAAAAGAGAAATGAGATGGTTAACCATCTTTTTCAATAGTCTAAAAAAGAGGTTCAGTTTGAGTTTGCTCAACTCTTCTTAAACCTTAGGTTTCAGTAGAATCACTGCTGAACTACAGGTTTTACTGGAACCAGTGCCTGCTTATTTACCTGCCAAATATAATTTTGCCATGGAACCAATGTTCAGGCTTCTTGGGGACAGCAAGCACCTTGTTAAGGAAAAGGAAAAAATCTAATTTCAGCATATCAAACTTGACAGCATAATTTAAAAGATTCCCATCTCAAAGAAAGTTTACAAGCAATGAGTGAGGCTGTAAGGAGATTATTTCCAGGCATAATAATAATTGCAGAAAATTGTCCAATTAGCTGTTAAGCACTGAGGGAATTCCTTTGCATTGTGGCCTTACTGTCTTTGTCTTTGTTCTGAAGAAGAATTCTGCCTTTAGGAGCCTAAAATAACGAAAGAGTTCTTCATTATGTCAATAAGAGTTTGGAGGGAGTCCCCATGGCACAGGGACCTTGCCTGGTAACGAAGCCTGCTAATGAAGCATAAGAATTGCCTGTTCCAAATAAAAAAAAGAATTGTCTGTTCCTAGTTAAACCTGCTCACACCCTCCACAGCGGGGGGAACCCTGGCTGAGGCCCCAACAAAAGGAGAGCCTTTGGAAGGTGACAGAATGAGGGGCATTTGGGGTTAAGACCCTTAGTCCTCCTTGGGCCAAACTTTTATCTCGAGGCTTCTCAAAAAAAAAGAAGAGAAAGAAGTAGAAAGCAAAATCATCATATAAAATTACATTCTATTCAACAAGTATTTATGGGATGCCCAGTTGACACGGGTCTTGTACAGTTGGAAACCAGAACTTTAAACCCTCCCAACCCCATAGCTCACCTAGTCAACCAACCAGTAACACAATTTTTCCCACTGCCCTTCAAACATCTATTACTTGCCACTTTTGCAGCAGGTAAAAGCTCTGCTTCCTCCAGCACCATTCAACTATAATGGCTGTGTGAGCCTCAAGAAGGCAGAATACAGCTTAATTAAAGGAAGAACCTTCTAGCAAGCAGAAGTGACTTGGGAACTCTTGGTGAGGCAGAGTTCTTGTCCCTGAAAGAATACACGGAAGGGCTGCCAGGATATTGCAGAGAGTGTAGAGGGAGAAGGAACTAGAAGAGAACATTTCTAAGGTCATTCCCCCCTCTATGTAACACGTCAAAAGGCTTAAAACACAGTATCAAGTTTCATATTTTTATATAAATTATGAGAAATTTCAATGCCCTCATTCAAAGGCTTTTGTGTGTGTGTGTGTGTGTGTGTGTGTGTGTGTGTGTGTGTGTGTGTGTGCTTCTTTCTGCTCTAGGCTTCTACTATGTGATGCAAGGCAGGTAAATTAACATCTCTAGGCTTCAGATTTATCATCACTTAAATGAAGGCCAGGGATTAAGTAATCTCTCAAATCCCTTCCAGCTCAAACATTTTCTGAGTGAACACTGAGTTTACTCTCTCTCCTTTTTACCAAATTAAATTTAGGAATTCTACCTACCCATAAAATTCAACAGAATCCCCTAAAAATCACTATACAGGAAAAGAAAATTCATTAAGGTGACAACACACAACATAAATATGGCAAAAACAATAAATTTCTTATATACTATCAATTATGAGTTTCAAAATTTAATGGAAAAACGTTTAATTAAAAATACCTAGGAATAGCATGTAATATGAAAAAAACTACTTTTTGTTCTGAAGACATGAAAAAATATATACATATTTTCAGGTGAGAAAACTAAATATAGTAAGTGTATTGACTCTTCCAAACTTTTTCATAGACCTAGTGTAGGGTTTCTCAGCCTCTGCATTAATGACAGTTTGTGCCAAATAATTCTTTGGGCTTTTATTTGGTGGTGGTCAGAGGGGGGACCCTGTGCATTGTAGGATGTTGAGCAGCATCTCTAGCCTCTACCCACTAGATGCCAGTAGCACTCCCCCAAGTTGTTGATAACCAAAACTAAATGCTGCCCAGACATTGCCAAATATCCCCAAGGGACAACAACGCTCAGGTGGGGAACCACTGACTTACTGCAAAGTCCTAACAGGCCCTTCCTCATTCACTCAGTACCTTGACAATGGATTCTAAAGTTCATATGGAAGAATAAACTATACTAATAGTCAAGAAGACTTTGAAAAAGAAAATAAATATATTATTGAGCTATGAAGGTAAAAATTGTGAAATATAGAAGAGTAGTTAAACTGAACAAAGAAACAGAACAGAAGCAAAAGATCATGACCTCAGATAACTCAGATATATAATAACAACTAGCATATGGTGGCATTACAAATGAGTAGGAGAAAGGAGATCCTTCATTAAATGGTAGTGGGGCAACTGTTTACTGTTTGGGGAAAAATCAAAGCTAAATCCTATTCACATTAGATATGTTCCAATTATCTATTGCTACAAACCACCCCAAAACTTAGAGTCTTTAAAACAACGACTTATTATTATCTGTTGTGGTTCTGGGAGTTGACTGGTCAGGAAGGTACTTCTCACTTAGGGTCTCTCATGCACGGCACTCAGATGTCAACTAGAGCTGCAGTTACCTGAAGGGTAAACTGCGTAGACTTCTAAGGTGGTTCCCTCATATCCTGGCTGTCAATGGGAACATCAATGGGAACATCTAAACATGGCCTCTGCATATGGCTTGGGTTTCTCACGGCATAGCGGCTGACTTTCGGGCCAGTTAAGGGCCACGCCTACCACAGGCACAGCACTACTTCTGCCATATATTGCTGGCCAAAGAAATCTCAGGACTCCCTCAAATTCAAAGGAGTGGAAAAATAAAGAAGGAACCAGCAAAGTCACACTACAGAAAAGCACATGGAATGGGAGAGATGGTTTCAGTCATCATTCGAAAATACAATCAGCCATAACATACCAAAATAAATTCCAGGGAAATTAAGAGCTAAATATTATTAATAAATATTTATCAAAAATAAAAAACAACTAAAAGAAAATATCTGAGATTCTTTTTAAATTTTAGGATGCAGAAGGCAAAGATAAATAGATAGAACTGCAAAAATATTTTAGCTCAGAAAGTACCATAAACAAAATTGAAAAGCAATCAAAAGACTAGGAAAATACCAGCATTCTACATAACAAAGGGTTATGGGCTTAATATGTAAAGAGGCCTTACAAATCAATAATAAAGACAAACATTCCTATGTTCCACAGTTCACAAAAAAAAAAAGAATCCAGTAGACAAGACATAAAATAGACACTCTCAATTTTCTGCTAGTAGATCGAGTAGAAAGTATAAAATGTGACATAACCCATCTGGGAAGCAACTTGGTAATACAGTCAAGGGTATTTAAAAAAAATGTTCATTTGACCCAATAATCTACCATCATTTAAAAAGATATTTGTGATAATATAGTTTTAACAAAAAAGAAACCAAACTTAATTAAATAAATATAGTATACTTCTCACACACTGAAAATAATGTCTGCTGTACTTTCAAAGAATACTGAAATACATGGGGGAAAGTTCATAACACAAGGTAGTGAAAGAAAAGACAAGAAAACACAAAACTTTATTAAGATATTTATTACCACTATCATATATCACAGGATATTCACACATATTTATCTCCTAAATATTAACACTGGATACCTCTGTGTTTGGGGAATACTGGTACTGGTAGGTGATTTTACATTATTCTTTTATTTTTATCTTTTTTTCATTATTTAAAATTGTTTTCTACAGTAAACATGCATTATTTTTATACTCAGAAAAAAAAAAGCTATTTAAAGAAAAAATACTAGTACTAATGGGTGAAAAACTGAAAAGGTCACATGTTACTAAATTACTGCTGAAAGACTGAAAAGCCAGTAAAAAGCGGGAGAATAAACGTGATTGTGCAGCCAGTGACATCAGGGACAATTACACCTGGAACCACTGACCCATTACACGGCCCATTTGATCTGCAACCGAGTCATTTTCCCAGGCTCATGACCCGGCCATGACACAGATTCTCATGTAATTGTTCAGTATGACCGCATTATAAACTTTATTTTTACCCTTTCAATATTCAGCCCATTTGTTTTCTTTGCAGAGCAGATATATGAAATATCTTCTTCAGAGCTTCATTCTTTTCATTTCACCCCCATTAAAATGTACATATCCTTGTTAAGGACAGCCTTTTAAACTGCCAAGGGTCACTTACACCTAAGTTTGAATAAATTTCGAAGCCTTGTCTGGTGAAGAGGGCCCAGGATGTCTTAGAGAAAAAATGGCAATACATTTTAAGAAAGAAAAGAATATTAGATGGGAGTCTAGGTGCTATTTGAGACAAACCATATCCTTCCCTGGTTGTGACTTCCCTGAAGGGCGTCCCTGAAATGGCCTTTTCCACCCTAGTCTGCATGTAGTACTGCAATGGTTCTCAAAGTGTCGTGCCTGAACCAACAGTATCAGCATCACCTGAGGACTTGCTAGAAATGCAAGTTCTAGGCCCCACCCCATACCTACTGAATCAGTAGGGCCTAGCTACTGGCATTTTCACAGGCCTTCTGGGGGATTCTGATGCACACTCAAGTTCAGTGCTCCAATGTCCTTTAGAGTGCCTGCCTCTATAGCATTACTATGCACGATTATTATGGGTCTTAATGATTTGTCAGACTCCTTTATTAGTATACGAATATCATTTTCAGAAAGGTGCATGAGGAAATTATAAGGTACTCATTGAGAGCTAAACTCTGTGATAATGAGGCAGAGAGTAGGTGTCTATGGCTGAGTAGGTAGCCACTGGATTAAAAAGGAAGATGGTGACTGATAAAGGTCAATGTGAACAGCTCCGTTAGGGTAAGTCATTTGCCTCCCAAATTGGTGCAACTTGCAATGACCGCCAAAGCCAGAGTGGTTTGCTCTCTTTTTAAAATTAGAGCCCTCCAACAGGGCATGTTTTCACATGCAGTTGAAAAAAGCCCACAAGAATCCCTGTTGCACAATGAAATGTTCACCTCATGTTATTTAGTATCCTTGGTCTTTCTTTAGAGGGGAAAGGGGAGGGAGGAAGATGTGTATTTTTAGAACCAGGGAACAATTTATCATTCAATGAAATAGCATAGATAGAGGCTTAAATCAAGTGTGTGGAAATAATATGTTGTTATTACTAGTCTTAACTCCGCTAAATTATAACCTATAAACCCTGCAACGCTTGTCTTAAATATCCCATCCGCATTTGCAGGAAACCTAAACAGTTATTTCCTCTTTTATTGCATGCATTACAGAAGGATTTACTGTTGCTCCACAAAGCACATATGAGGAGCATGTTATCCAGGATGTCAGTGTAACCAGGCACAATTGATAAGCACACAGCCCACATCACATATGTATTCTGGGAGCCTTTGTGTGCAGTTAATTAGTTTAGCTATTGCTTTCATGGTTCATTTAGAAGCTTCATGCTTCATTAAATATCAATAAATTTTATCCTCAAAAAACCTTTTCAGTAAAAATACGATTGTCTCTTCAAGTGATAATCCTGTTAATGGATGTATATATTGCAAGCAGTCTATCAGGAACGACAAAACTCTGAATTGCCATGGTTGCAGTACCCTGAAGTAATATGCAAATGTTATTCTATAGTTTAAAACACATGCTTCATCCACACATATTTTCTTACAGTAGGGGAAAAAATTCTTTTTTAACTTTCCAAAAATGATGCATCTTTTAAGCTTCTATTTTTATTTTGTCAAGAATGCCTACTTATGTTTCATAAGCTCCTTTTAACCATTACATCCCAACTTCTCTTTACTGGACAGACAAGCTTTTAGCAACTTCTCATAGCATGAAAGAGAAGTTTTCAGGAAACGTGTTCTTTACTTCCCTGATACATGCATCCAGAGAGGGCAAGGGTCACAATTACTGGGCTTATCCCGTCAGGTATTAAGTCAACTCTATCAGTGAATCATCAGTTGAGGAGGGTCAGGATGAGGAAGGAAGGGCTTCATCTACCTAAGAGAAATAGTGCCTTCTGATACACTCTCTCCTGCCTTCCTGGTCCAGCTCACATATCTTCTCTGTGGAGCCATCCCCAACCTGCTCAGACATGGAAGTTGTCACTCTTTTCCTTAATTTCCTATAGCACTTTGTTAATGCTTCCATTACAGACTGTATTATAGTGTATTACAGTTATCCATTCATTCATTCATCCACTCATTCAACAAAATGGTAAACGAGACAAGTAAGATCTGCTTTTTCATAAAGTGTACATTCTACTGGCAAGGAGGTACACAATAGAACAAGTGAATGAATAAATGAACAAGATAATTTCAAACAAGGATAAGTGCCATGAAACACAGAAAACAGGTAGATGGACTTAAGAAGCATGGGCAGGGGGTGAGGGTGTTACTTTGGACTGAATGGCAGGAAGGCCTGTGAAAGAGACGGCTCATAAGCTGAGATACAAATGGTGAAACTAGCCATACAACAACACGGGCAGAGTCCTAGGCAGAGGAAGCTGCAAGTACAAAGACCTAAAGGCGGATCCAGCTTGGCATGCTGGAGAAAGGAAAAGAAAACCAGGCTGAATGAAATGTACTTTGCAAAGGGGAGCACAGCATCAGACAAATTTGGAGATGACTTGCCAATCTTTTGACTTTAGACTATAGCTCCTAGAAAACGGCCTGTGTCTCACTTGAGTTGGCAGCTCTAGTCCTTAGTCTCATGTATGACACATGGTCAACAAATGTGTGTTGAATGAATAAAGTAAATGAGGCATTTCCCAAGATTGTATGTGAAACACTGGGGATTTTTCTGTTGCTTTGTACAATCTGCCTTCTTTCAGCCCCTTCTTTCAACATGGATGATCATGTTCTATCCTATCTATGCAAAGATAACATATCATGGACTCTTAATGCTGGAGAAGGTTCTTTTAGTTACTTTTCCATCAGAGATAATGAATTTGTGCTTGGAGGTCCATATTGTTTCGCGGATGGCTCTTGTGATTGAGAATAAAATATCAAAACGTTCAGGAGAAGAGAACCAGGAATTAAAAGGGCAACCTAATAAGATTTCAAAAAGTAGCTTAGGGCTTCCCTGGTGGTGCAGCGGTTAAGAATCTGCCTGCCAATGCAGGGGACATGGGTTGAAGTCCTGGTCTGGGAAGATCCCACATGCCGTGGAGCAACTAAGCCCATGCACCACAACTATTGAGCCTGTGCTCTAGAGCCCGCGAGCCACAACTGCTGAGCCCATGCGCCTAGAGCCCGTGCTCCACAACAAGAGAAGCCACCACAATGAAAAGCCTGCACACTGCAACTAGAGAAAGCCCACGTGCAGCAACGAAGACCCAATGCAGCCATAAATTAATTAATTAATTAATTTTAAAAGTTGCTTAGAAAAGCTCAGACTCATGTCCTGAGATTTGTTTATTTATATAGTACTTAAATTCAGCCGATAATGAACAACCAAGAATTAATATTAATGTCATCACTGTCATCATCATCACTTTGAACACAAAATAATATAAATGAACTTTCCCAGTGCACTTTATTATCAGGATGGATAAGGAGAAAGAGGAAAAGGAGATAGCCTACTAGAAATACTTTCATTTCTACTCTACAAAACATTTTCAGTTCTTTCAAAATTGGATTATTTTGCCTCCTCCATTTCTTCCTCACATCAGGCACGGAAGATGGGAGATAATTTTTGAATAATGGATGAATGAACACCTGGTTTCATTTCTTCAGAGTAAGTCCCAATAGTGATGAGGAAATGACCAGGTTGGCACTGACGGGCTTTGAGACCACCACAAATCCAGAAAGCCAAGTGTGACTACATTGGATATGTGTGGGAAATGCAAACTTGCTGGATTTATGCATACCAGTAAAAATTCCGAAGGGGCGTGATGCCAGGAAAATGCCTTATTTTGTCAGAAAGTACATCTCCCACACAGCAGCAGGTCTGGCATAGCTTTAGCCACATGTTAAAAACAAAGTAAAGTGACATGTGATATGGGCCTCACTGCCTGATGACAGAATTCACGAGCTTTTTGGAAACAAACTGAATCCACATAGCCCCAGCCTATTTGACAGTTTTGTCTTATTATCGTGTTGTTTTCTGCAAAGTCCTTGCCTTTTAGGTAACTAAGATTTATTTTTCTTATTACAATTTCAAGATTGATTCCCAAATTACAACTGATAACCTGATTCTAAGGAACACTGCACTTTCCAATCTATTCTATAGCCAAGTAAATGTTTCTGAAATACTAACCATTTTTCAACCTCTGGAAGCATGCAGGTAACTTCAAAAAATATTCAAATTAATTGACAAACCATGTAGCAGCACTTCTCTTAATATTCACCGAGTGGCCAACACTTCAGTATCTCATTGGTAATCACTGTAGTTTATAGTATATTGGTTTTATGAAAGTCAAATTAAAAAAATGTTAGCCTACTAAAAATCCAATCTTTGTCAAGTGTTTTGTTTTGTCATTTCTATGACACTTGTTCTGACCCTGGACAATATGAGTAAAAAGAGCTTTTACTTACACTGTGCAGAGAAGCCAGGATGACAATAAATGGCTTCCAAATCACGCCTTTGTGGATGCATTGTATTTTCTTTCCCCACTTAGTCAGTGTCTATGTGTCTTTCTCCCTCTCAAGCAGCCCTGATTATTAGTAGTAACAGGTACCTTACTTGCTGTAATAGTTTCCTAGGGCTGCCATAACAAATGTACCACAAACTGAGTGGCTTTAAATAACAGAAATGTATTCTCTCAAAGCTCTGGAGACTAAAAGTCCTAAATCAAGGTGTTGATGGGGTCATGCTCTCTCTGAAGGCTCTATTGGAGGATCTCTCTTCTTTCTAGATTCTGGTGGTTGCCAATAATCAATCCTTGACATTCCTTGCCTTGTAGACACACCACTCCAGTCTCTACCTTTGTCATCGCACCATGTTCTCCCTGTGTCTTCTGTTTTCACATGGCATTCTCATCTTGGTATCCATGTCCAAATTTCCCTCTTTTTATAAAGATCCAGTTTTTGGATTAGGCTCCACCCTAATCCCGTATGAAATCATCTTTTAACTTGATTACAACTACAAAACCCAATTTCTAAATGAGGTCACATTCTGAGATTCCAGGCAGGCATGAATTTGAGAGGGACACTATTCGACCCAGTATGACTGCTAAGCAACATCCTTTCAAGGAGTCTGAAGAACACTGCTATCTGAAGAATATGTGCAGATGAAATAACTGCCCATGGAAGAACAGTGAAAGGAAAGTGATATAATTCACAAAAAAAAGTCTAACAGTGAAACTGCCAATAGCTTGGTGATTCCAGGTCTGAATTATTCTCACCTATGAGGTCAATTACCAACAGATCCATCATGTAAAAATACCCACCCAGCCACCTATTCAGGAAAATGACCCTTTTGGCTGAACCAACTTCTCTGGACCCAGCTCCCTAAGTGGGGTATCTTCTACTCAACCCTCAGACCATCTACATGAGGACAGGCAGGAGAAGTACCAACAATGCCTGGGCATTATTCTAGGCACTCTGGACACATAGTATCATCATCTCCAACAGAAGAAAAGAAACTAAAGTTCACAGAGATAAAGCAATCAGCCCCAAGTCATATAGGAGAGTCACACAAGTAGAGAGATCTACCTGAATCCAGAGCTGATATCTCATTTTTTTATGTCTGAGCACGTACCCACACATACACACACATACACACACACACACTTCAGAAATGACCATTTCATGTACCCTGTATCTAAAACACATCATTTTCTTAATCCTCAGAATTTCAGAAGTGGAAAACACCTCAGCTATCATCTACTACAACAATTTCATTTTATAGATGAACACACTGGAGAATAGAAATGATAACTGAATGACTTGGTCCCTGGGAAAAACTAGTGACCAAACTGGAAATAGAGCCCCAGAGGTTCTGCCTCCTCGTCCAGCCTGGCAATATCTAGCCTATCTAGTAGGTCTATGTCGTAAAACCATATCACAGGTAGGTGGAAGTGGTGGTTTCGAATGTGGACACAAATTATTAGACTGTACAGATTCGGATCTTGGCTTGTCACTTATATATGTGGGTAAGCCACTTAATATTTTAGCCTCAATATTCTTAAGTATAAAATGGAGGTTATAAAGACATGAGTCACATAATATCTACTGTCTAGTAAGCTTGCTGAGAAGATT
Source organism: Phocoena phocoena (assembly GCF_963924675.1). NCBI lineage: Eukaryota > Metazoa > Chordata > Mammalia > Artiodactyla > Phocoenidae > Phocoena > Phocoena phocoena. The sequence goes on along the minus strand of NC_089224.1, from coordinate 60,909,574 downwards.
AAATATGCTTAGAATAGTGCCTAGTGCACATTAAATGCTTAATATATGTTAGCTGTGGTAGCAGTTTTGTTGTAGTTTTATTACTACTACTGCATCATCATCATCATCATTATTATTACCATTCAATAAAAAGCTACAAATGAATAACTTCAGTGTTTTCCATCACTATACATTTCTAGCAGCCACATTGGTTGCAAGCACTCCCCCATTCAAGGACACAATGATACAGTGATTTCCTGGTCCTTCATAATAATTAACTTCAACCTTACTTCATAATTTACTTTATGCCAGGCCAGTTGCCATGTTTTCCTCTAAACCCAAACGTACAAAGGGTCTATATTCTGGTTTTAATTTCTCTGACTGTGTGAGTCCACATTTAACTGACTTCTTCAAATGATGGTCGGTCATTTAGTGTCCTGAAAAGCTAACAGTGTTATTACGTCCTGACTCTAACAAATCCTTGCTCTTGTCTCTCATCTTATCTCTTTCAATTTCAGGAAGGCAAACCTTGGGAAAATTATACAAACAGCCCCAAATATTTGAAATCAGCATTGTCCTCACATGCACACTCCTCTCAAAAGCTTAGAGCATTTCTCTTTCAGTTTTATTCTTTCATTAGCCCACGGCTTGCTAATTAATTGGAATTTTCCAGGGCTTTTGTTGTTGTGACAAAGTCCAACAATGCAAAATCTCATTCCTTCTTGTTAAAGAGGTCCATCCATCCTCCAAAGAGCAGCACAAAGACAGCTAGGATAAGAGGGAGGATTAAGTCGACTTTGAAAGAGTCAGACTTCATGAGTTCTTGTGCCCTCCTCCCCTGTCCACAGCTGCCTTCATCTTCACCAAAACTGATTTATAGGAAGTGACATCTTAACTATGGCTTTTATCCAAAGAAGGGCATTATGTAGGATCTAAAATTAGATGGCAAAGAACATCCTATAAGCATGGAGTAAACAATATTGGGAGGCAAATAATACTGTATTAGGTGAGAGGGCTATTTAAGAACAAAAATTTATGGATCAGGGAGGAAGAGAGGAAAATCCAGATGAACACTCCCAAGCAAGGCACAAACCAGACTTAAAAGAAATAAAAAGATGCTTAATCTTGGCAAAAAATAGTGCCACTTAAACAAAAGACAGCAGAGCAGCTGGAGACCAGAAGTAGGGAAGGGGAGTGAAGACAGATTAATTCTGAATTTTGCTCTTGGTTTCCCTTTCAAGGTATCACACTATGGTTTGATACACTGGGTTACTGGAACCTGTGGAAACTCTCATGGGCTGTGTCTCTTCCACACTGTGAGAGGCTCTAGAGCACCTCTGCCTTTGAGGCTCCATGGATACAGGACAGTGGAGGCTGGAGGGGTCCTCAAACATGTTGAAGAAGCCATTTCCAACGTCATCTCGGCAGAGTTCCTTTTTATATAAACACCTACTTGAATATCCAAGGCAAAAAAGAAAAAAAAATCAGCCTATGCTTTATAAACTACATCCTTTTCCATAGGGGAAATAAAAGGCTTTCTAATTTATTTGTTTATAGGTAAATGTTTATCAAAAATATTTTCTAACATCCAGACCTACACATTATGACATAGAGCTACACCTAGAGTTTCACTGCAGCAGAACCTGGGAGGCTTTCAAAATATCTCCCCCTCCAGGCAGATGCCTGAAGGGCAATCACTCCAGTCACCTAAGATGCCACACAGTTTTGAACAAGTTGAGTATGATGTGCCTGTGTAGAAATCCACATAGAACTACACAGGCATTTGTAAGGGAGAACCTGGAAATGGGGCAGAATCAGGTCCTGGGGCTATGAATAAACCTAGAGTCTTCAATGCAGGTGAGATTGCCCAAGGATCACATATATAGGGAATGGAGAATAGGAAAAAGAATAGAACTCTGAGAATCTCCAATGTTTAGGGCTATAGGCAAAAAGGAATCTGCAAAAGTGGAAGATAAAGTATCTTTGGGGTGGGATGGGGTGAGCAGGAAGAAGCAAGGTGGGAAGCCACAATATTTAAAGACACAGACTCTGGAGTGAAACCACTTGGCTTCAAATCCCGAAACTAATGCTTACAGACTTGGAACCCCAAATAAAATACGGAATTTCTCTATACTTCCATTTCCCCTCTGGAAAATGGAGAAAACAACAGCACATCACAAAGTTGTTCTAATGGAAAGTACTTGACACAGTGTGTTGTTCATAATTAAGCATTCAAAAACTGTTAGCCATGATTAATATGTTTATAGGAATAGATATAGAAGGTTATGGGTGACTAGGAGCATCTCAGATCTATTTCTAGAACTGCTCTGAATACATCAAAGAGTAGAAAGGAAAGCTTCAGCCAAGGAGACAGTGGGGAGAACCCCATAAGGCAAAGAGAGACCACAGTAGAATGAAGATGGGGCCCAAGAAAATCTTTACCAAAAAAGAAGCTCGTGATGTTTGGTTGCCTAAGAGGTGACGTGGAGAATAAATCATAAAAATAACTATTCTTACAGCAATGGCAGAGTGAAAGAGAGCTGCACTAGAGATGTGAGGTCAAGTTCTGACCTGAGTGCTAAGCAACAGCACATCCTTGAAAAGGTTCCTTCTCCTTCCAGAACTTCAGTTTTATACATGCAAAACAGTCAACTAGGGCTTCCCTGGTGGCGCAGTGGTTGAGAGTCCGCCTGCCGATGCAGGGGACATGGGTTTGTGCCCCGGTCTGGGAGGATCCCACATGCCGCGGAGCGGCTGGGCCCGTGAGCCATGGCTGCTGAGCCTGGGCGTCCGGAGCCTGTGCCCCGCAGCAGGAGAGGCCACAACAGTGAGAAGCCTGCATACCACACAAAAAAAAACCCCAAAACAAAAAAAAACAGCCAACTAAAACCTCTTCCAGTTCTGACAATTTATGATTTTTGGTATTCTACAAGTTAGCCTAAGGGTTTCAATGGCTACAAGTGAAAGCAGTAACACTGGTAAAGACATTAGGGATCAGAGGGACTTTAGCCTCTTGTGTTCTCAGCATGAAACAGAGAACCCAAGAGTTACCTGTAGTTTAAGAAGTGGAGACAGCCATGTCTTACCTCCTCTTCTTTTTCCTCCTCAATTTGCCCCAAAACCAGATATGAGAGGAAAGAAAGGATAAAGTCAACTGAATCAAGGTTGAAACCAGGGACTTCCCTGGCGGTCCAGTGGTTGAGAATCTGTCGTGCAATGCAGGGGACGCTGGTTCGATCCCTGGTTGGGGAACTAAGATCCCACATGCCGCAGGGCAACTAAGCCGGGGCGCCACAACTAGAGAGCCCGTGTACACTGGAGCCTGCATGCCACAACTAGAGAGAAGCCCATGCACCACAACAAAGAGCCTGCACACCGCAACAAAAGACCCTGCGTGCCACAACTAAGATCCAATGCAGCCAATGAATAAATATTTTTAAAAAAGAAAAATGAATTAAAAAACTCTGATTTCTTTATTTACAAAAAAAAAAAGGTTGAAACCAAGCAGTGTTCCTGTTCATAGCAACTCCAACAAGGCTTTGAGAGTGGAGGAAGAGGAAGGTGGATATAAGAAAGGCAAAAATGCAGGTAACATTGATTCAGGTGGAAAATCAGAAGTAAACCTATTAACGTTGGATCTGAAAGGATAAAGACCAGGCCTAGGACTTCCCTGGTGGTGCAGTGGTTAAGAATCCGCTTGCCAATGCAGGGGACATGGGTTTGATCCCTGGTCTTGGAAGATCCCACATGCCACAGAGCAACTAGGCCCGCAAGCCACAACTACTGAGCCCGCATGCCACAACTACTGAAGCCCATGCTCCACAACGAGAAGCCACCACAATCAGAAGCAGGCACACCACAGCGAAGAATAGCCCCCGCTCACCGCAACTAGAGCAAGCCCACGCGCAGCAATGAAGACCCAATGCAGCAATCAATCAATCAATCAATAAACAACAAGGCTTAACTAATTCACAATACCCATTTTAACACTGAACCAGATGACTCCCAAGGTGAAGTGAATCACCCAAGAGCAAACAGTGACGCAAAGCTGGAATAGGAGCTCTTGTTTGCTGGCTCCGTTCAGTACCACAAAAGTATGCATTCCATGGAAATATGCCTCTAACTGGTATGCATCAAATTCCAAATTATGACATCTCCTAATAAGAGGTTTTATGTGGGAGGTAATGGGAATAATTGACTACAATTGCTAAATTCTTGGGAGATCTTTGGATTTCCCCATTTTCATGGAAAGCTGAGAGGACAAACTGGAAAGGAAAAAAAATACGTTAAGCCCTAACTATGTGCTAGACATTCTGCTGAGTTATTTCATGTATGTTCTCATATACCTCGTGACTGTGAGTCTCGTAGGTTCTGAGCTTCCTGAGGAGAGGAGCAGCATCTTATTCATCCATGAACCTCAGTGCTTGACAAAGTGCTGGTACACAGTAGGTGCCCAATATATGCTTGCTGAATTGTTAAGATTTTCCTGGTGCATAAAGTGAAGATCAGAGAGATTATATATTCAAGGTGGGTCGTGTTGCTAGTAAAAGTAGCACCACTGGAATCTGAAGTTGAAGTTGGGATTGTCTGAGCCCATAGTACATTTGTGTTCCTTTCACTGCATGGACCACCTTTCGTATACTTTTCTCCAATCCCAAGAAAAACACTTATTTTCTAACAGATGCAGCGGCTGATTTTTATCACGCATATGGCTATTTCATCCTTTTCTTTAAGTCCTAGGTTGCTTTCAAAGTGTTGTTTTTCAAGATGCCACTTTTGGTCTGGTTACTCCTCTGCAATGGCCAAGCATGGTCAGTATCTCTAAGGGTGCTGATGAGAACACACTCTCAAGCGCCAGCAGCGAGGAGGCGCAGAACAACAGGAAGAGCACGTTGGTCTTGGGCTCCAGTTTGAAGTCTGTTCCTATTGTGTAGAGATAACATAACTGGCCTGGTTAAATGTAATCTTTCCCTCCCTCCTTGATAGCAAAGGTTAAACACAGCAAGCAAGTCAGACTAATTGTTCTCTTTCTCCTCTCTCCCTCTCTCTCTTTTTCTTTCTCCTCTCTTCCTTGCCAAAGCTTCAGACCAGCTCTCTGTTGTAAATGACTGTCTAAAGTATATCCGAAAATGAAGGGTTTCTTTCCTAATTATATATATATAAGAGAAGTCATGTCTTTCAGATATATTTTACTTGAGGCTGTTAACTGGACTCTATTTGTTCCATCCAAGAAACCCGAAGAAATGGATAATGACCCAAAACAGACTACATTTGAACAAGTCTGTATATTATATGCAAAGAAATGTTCCCACAACAAAGTCACTAAATGAATGTCACCATGCCTGAATAGAGGAATAAAATTGAAATGTGAAAAAAGTGAATTGTTTAAAGGATCTTTAGTTCATGTCTACCAATTTATTCTGAACATTATGTACTGAACAAAGGATCTGATATTCAGAGTATTAAGTAATAGAAACATTTTGAGAAATAAGCCAACATTTTTACTTTATAAAAGATTTATGTATCATTTTCTGGTTTTATGGGTGTTGTAATTATCCTTCAAACCTCTGAACAATGTCAAATTCCTTTCCAGCTCATATGCTGCTTTACTATGTTCTCTTTAATGCTGAAGACCATGTTGGGATGCCTTATGGTAAATTAAGCAAGAAACTCTATGGAAATAGACATAAGCCTTGGACCCTAGTTGGGCCTAATCACTGAAACATCATTCTGTTTAATACAGATTCTCTCACTGGTTTATAAGGTTTGGATTAATTGGATTTATTTATTTTAATTTATTTAGAATTTAGAAGATGAAAATCATGGTAGCAACGTAGGAAGATATACGTTATTTAATTTATAAGTGATGAGCTATTTAAACTTAAGCTCACGGTTTTTTGATATTTTTTCCTATGGGGTCAAAGATCATCACCACCATCTTCAATGAGGAAGGAGGAGAAAGCTGATTGTTCTGTCTGTACATTTCAGGCATCTCCAACCCTAGTTAATTGTTGGTCAAGGTTCTGCTTCTGTCAAACATTGCCTACTGGTAGTTCTCTGAGTTTCAATCTCATAAATGAGACCTCGACAGCTTGGCATACACAAGGAAACCATGACAAGATTTCTTGTCATTCACTGACCTTTAAAAAATAACATCATTACTAGCCCCAGATTCTGCAGGTTACTAAATAGCTTTGAAAGCTCTAAGCAGTTTACCAAGGCTTTCAGATAACTCCATGGTGGCCTCAGAAATGTCGTTTTGGTGTAGAGAGACAAAAGGAACATGGGAGAATGAGCTCAAAGATCTGGGTGCTAGTCTCACGGATGCCACTTATGTGTGATCCAGGATTTTCCTTTGCTATAAAGGACACTGGGTTAATTGGCAAATTTACTAAGGTCTATATATTAGGTAATAGTATGGATCAATATTAATTTCCTGATTTTGATAACTGTACTGCAATTACCTAAAAGAATTTTCTTGTTTTTAGGAAGCACACATTAAAGAATTTAGGAGCAAAGGGGCACCATGTCTGCAACGTACTCTAAATGGTTCAGAAAAAAAAAAAACAGAGGGAATAATGGAGCAAATACTGTAAAAAGTTAACATTTGAGAAATCTGAGTAAAGAATATAAGGAAATTCTTTGTACTATTCTTACAACTTTTCTGTTAAGTCTTAAATTATTTCAAAATAAAAACTTAAAATAAGTCCTAGGTATATAATCAGCAATTGGTGAATATTCACAGAATGCTAATTTAACAGTATCTTCATACGTATGACAAAAGAGAACTTCACATGTACAACCAGAGGATTTTTTAAAATCCAGCTATCCCCAAGTGGCTCTGATTCTACGAAAAGCAGTGAATCACTGATATAGTAATTTTCCTGAAACACATGGAGAAAATAATAATAGTAGTGGATATGATTCTAGCCTTCAAAAAGGCTGAAATGATAAAATAAGGATAAGTGTTCAGGATGAGTTAAACCTAACTGGAGAAACTTTCTAGAAGATATGAGTTTCAAGTGGAATCCTAAAAGTAGTAAAGATGATCAACAGTGAAATTATATAAGGGCCACTCTTTTGAACAGAGGGGTGGCAGCAGGCCTGAGGGAGTCTCCTGCCAGGAAGACCAGGTAAGTTTGTCTGGCTAGGTTGAGGGAAACTGGACTAGTCAACAGATCAGTTTTGCAACACCACATGTGAGGATGCAACCAAGGCATGGGAGCCAGGGTTAGAGGACCCTCCCAGCCTGATAAGAAACCTCTGACTCAATATGCCATGTACAGTGTATTAAAGTCTTTCAGATAATCACCTAGGGGCATGCATGTGTTGTTCTCCAAGTATATACACAATACAACATCCCAAAGATCAAGCACTGGATACAGTCAACACAATGCTCTAACCACAACACAGGAAAATCTCATTCAGGACTAAAACATATAGTGGAACTCCTTTCCCCACTCTGCAAAATCTTCAGAAAAGTGCCCATGTTCTATCCAACCAGTATGTTCAGGGTGTGTGTCTTACTAGTAACTACCTAAATTCATATAAGCAGGAACATTCCAAAGGCTTCCACTATAAACACTAAGTAAAAACCATGAACCTCTTATAACTGGGGATCACACACAGAGTCAGGCAGGGAACACAATAAGGTAGAAAAATGAACTGATCAATTAATAATTACTTAAGAAATCACATACCTAGAACTGTGTTCATGATACTTAGCACATACAGATCTCACACACACGGAGTCATATGAGAGTGATCAAGCTTTTATCTAAGGATAATATTTATCACCACCACATACACGGTGAACACACTTTCATTAGCATCATCTGTAAGTCATATTTAGCATACCAGACATTCACTCCTGAAATGCTATGACTTTCCATCATCGAAGGGGTATTTATTATAATTCAATTCTGTAGGGATGAACATGACTATATATATATATATATATACACATATACATATATATATATGTACAATATTCACCAAAACAGTATGGAGATAAAAGAGTTCTTTTTATTCACTAAAAGAGTTTCGGGAATAGCTTAAGTTAAGCCTTCAAAAATGAAATGTGTTGTACCCAAGTCTAGTAATAAAGATTCCATAGAAGCTGCTTAGAGAGAAATTAGGTTAAAATTTAACCTATTGCATTCTGTTCTTCACCTCAAAAGCTGTCTTCAGGCTTCCATTTTTAGTGTTAAAAAAAAGGAAAAGGAAAGAAACACAGATGGAGTAAACCTCATCCACTTAATTTGAAAATCAGATGCAGACTTCAAAATTTGGAATAAGGAAACATTCTTGCTGGTTGATTGCTTTAAATAATTTATCTTTAGCTATCTGAGACAAGAACTGCTTACATCATCCAGTGTGGCCTTTAATGTATTGATAAGTTATCACATGACATAAAAATTTATGACAAAAGCAGTCATATGGAAGGAATCTGACTAAGATGGTTTGAACTCTTTTTCTTTTAACATAGATTAAGCTTTAAACTGGGTCTACAGTGTTTAGACTCTGCAGGTTTTCAACAAGTGTAATTTGGAACTACAGTACCACACATAGAACAAACGCCCAAATGTCAATTGGCTGAAAGATTAAATGACTGCAGAGGGCTGGCTTCTAAGGAATAAAATTTTATAAGTCATTTAAAGAGAAGTCAACAATCAAAGGTTGAGAAATCTTTGTATTTTGCTTGCATTTAAGGAAATAATGACCAAAGAGTTTTTGTTGTTTTTCTTTAAATTCCAAAAATTAACAGATTTGCTAAATATTTATTTTTCATAAAATGCTTCTTTTATATCAAGTACCTTGTATTTAAGGGTTTCTGAATACTGAAGTTTAGCTCTGCCTCCAAATGTTAGGATCTGCGAAAAAAAAATATATGTGAACCCAAAATGAATCACATTCAGGCTTGGAATAAATCCACATGAATATATATTTTCTTATTTACTTGGAAAGTCTTGTATTTGCATCTGTCTTTCTTACTATCAGTGAGCTTTCTTTTCTGGAGTAATGGCTCAGCTCCAACCCTTAACATATACAGCCTCTTAGCTGTATATATTAAGCTAAGAGTAAGCTGGGCATTGACAGGGATGTAGGACTGCCTGGTCTACCAAGGTTATTCAGTGCCCAAACCAAATAACAGATACACTGCAAGTAGTTTCTCCCAGTGAAAACTGACTATCCATTAGTAATCTCCTACCTAAGTCTTTCTACATATCAGTAAGAACTCACTGCTTATTTTTCCCTTATCTTCCAGTCTGGCAAAGGATGGGAGGTGGGAGTAGCATACCAATACCACTGAAGAACTCAGCCAAAAGAGGAATAATGTTTTGTTCGAGGGATGGAGAAAAGACCAGGGTTTCTGATGTATAGTGAGCCCCGGGGAGAGCGTACTCTTAGAGTTCGCCAGCTCTGAGTGCAGTTGGAAGAGATCTGTATGGAGGATATATTTGGACGGCCATGTGGCTGACAGGGTCTTGGTGCGCTGGCAGGGTGTCAGGTCTGAGCCTCTGAGGTGGGAGAGCCCAGTTCAGGACACTGGCCCACCAGAGACCTCCCGGCCCCATGAAATGTCAAAAAGCTCTCCCAGAGATCTCCATAACAATGCTAAGACCCAGCTCCACTCAACGATCAGCAAGCTTCAGTGCTGGACACCCTAAGCCACAAAACTAGAAAGACAGGAACACAAACCCACCCATTAGCAGAGAGGCTGCCTAAAATCATAAGTTCAGAGACACCCCAAAACACACCACTGGACATGGTACTGCCCACCAGAAAGACAAGATCCAGCCTCATCCAACAGAACACAAGCACCAGTCTCCTCCAACAGGAGGCCTACAAAACCCACAGAACCAACCTTACCCACTGGGGGCAGACACCAAAAACAATGGGAACTATGAACCTGCAGCGTGTGAAAAGGAGACCCCAATCACAGTAAGTTAAGCAAAATGAGAAGACAGACAAATATACAGCAGATGAAGGAGCAAGGTAAAACCGCACCAGACCAAACAAATGAAAAGGAAATAGGCAGCCTACCTGAAAAAGACTTCAGAGTAATGAGAGTAAAGATGATCCAAAATCTTGGGAAAGAATGGAGAAAATACAAGAAATGTCTAACAAAGATCTAGAAGAACTAAAGAGCAAACAAACAATGATGAACAACACAATAAATAAAATTTAAAATTCTCTAGAAAGAATCAAGAGCAGAATAACTGAGGCAGAAGAACAGATAAGTGACCTGGAAGATAAAATTGTGGAAATGACTACCGCAGAGCAGAATAAGGAAAAAAGAATGAAAAGAATTGAGGACAATCTCAGAGACCTTGGGGATAACATTAAACGCACCAACATTTGAATTATAGGGGTCCCAGAAGAAGAAGAGAAAAAAAAAAAGGGACTGAGAAAATATTTCAAGAGATTATAGTTGAAAAAAAGAAAAAAAAAAGAGATTATAGTTGAAAACTTCCCTATCATGGGAAAGGAAACAGTCAGTCAAGTCCAGAAAGCGCAGAGAGTCCCATACAGGATAAATGCAAGGAGAAACACACAAAGACACATATTGATCAAACCATCAAAAATTAAACACAAAGAAAAAATATTAAAAGCAACAATCAACATACAACGGAATCCCCATAAGGTTAAGAGCTGATCTTTCAGCAGAAACTCTGCAAGCCAGAAGGGAGTGGCAGGACATACTTAAAGTGATGAAAGGCAAAAACCTACAACCAAAATTACTCTTCCCAGCAGGGATCTCATTAATATTCGACAGAGAAATAAAATCTTTACAGACAAGCAAAAACTAAGAGAATTCAACACCACCAAAGCAGCTCTACAACAAATGCTAAAGGAACTTCTCTAGGCAGGAAACACAAGAGAAGGAAAAGACTTACAATAACAAACCCAAAACAATTAAGAAAATGGTAATACAAACATACATGTAGATAACTACCTTAAATGTAAATGCATTAAATGCTCCAACCAAAAGACACAGACTGGCTGCATGGATACAAAACAAGACCCATACATATGCTGTCTACAAGAGACCACTTCAGAGCTAGGGACACATACAGACTGAAAGTGAGGAGATGGAAAAAGATATTCCATGCAAATGGAAATCAAAAGAAAGCTGGAGTAGCAATTCTCATACCAGACAAAAGAGACTTTAAAATAAATAGTATTACAAGAGACAAAGAAGGACACTACATAATGATCAAGGGATCAATCCAAGAAGAAGATATAACAATTGTAAATATATATGCACCCAACATAGGAGCACCTCAATACATAAGGCAAATGCTAACAGCCACAAAAGGGGAAATCAACAGTAACACAATCACAGTACGGGACTTTAACAGCCCACTTTCACCAATGGACAGATCATCCAAAATGAAAAAAAATAAGGAAATACAACCTTTAAATGATACATTAAACAACATGGACTTAATAGATATTTATAGGACATTCTATCCAAAAACAGCAGATTACACTTTCTATCCAAAAACAGCAGATTACACTTTCTTCTCAAGTGCTCATGGAACATTCTCCAGGATAGCTCATCTCTTGGGTCACAAATCAAGCGTTGGTAAATTTAAGAAAATTGAAATTGTATCAAGTATCTTTTCTGACCACAATGCTATGAGACTAGATATCAATTACAGGAAAAAAACTGTATAAAATACAAACACATGGAGGCTAAACAATACACTACTAAATAACCAAGAGATCACTGAAGAAATCAAAGAGGAAATCAAAAAATACCTAGAGACAAATGACAATGAAAATATGACGACCCAAACCTATGGGATGCAGCAAAAACAGTTCTAAGAGGGAAGTTTATAGCAATACAATCCTACCTCAAGAAATGAGAAAGATCTCAAATAAACAACCTAACCTTACACCTAAAGCAATTAGAGAAAGAAGAATAAAAAACCCCCAAAGTTAGCAGAACGAAAGAAATCATAAAGATCAGATCAGAAATAAATGAAAAAGAAATGAAGGAAACAATAGCAAAGATCAATAAAACTAAAAGCTAATTCTTTGAGAAGATAAACAAAATTGATATACCATTAGCCAGACTCATCAAGAAAAAAAAAGGAGAAGACTCAAATCAATAGAATTACAAATGAAAAAGGAGAAGTAACAACTGACACTGCAGAAATACAAAGGATCATGAGAGATTACTACAAGCAACTCTATGCCAATAAAATGGACAACCTGGAAGAAATGGACAAATTCTTAGAAAAGCACAACATTCTGAGACTGAACCAGGAAGAAAGAGAAAATAGAAACAGACCAATCACAAGCACTGAAATTGAGACTGTGACTAAAAATCTTCCAACAAACAAAAGCCCAGGACCAGATGGCTTCACAGGCAAATTCTATCAAACATTTAGAGAAAAGCTAACACCTATCCTTCTCATACTCTTCTGAAATACAGCAGAAGGAGGAACACTCCCAAACTCATTCTACGAGGCCACCATCACCCTGACACCAAAAGTAAAGATGCGACAAAAAAAGAAAACGACAGGCCAATATCACTGATGAATATAGATGCAAAAATCCTCAGCAAAATACTAGCAAAAAGAATCCAACAGCACATTAAAAGGATTTATACACCATGATCAAGTGGGATTTATCCCAGGAATGCAAGGATTCTTCAATATATGCAAATCAATCAACGTAATAAACCATATTAACAGACTGAAGGAAAAAACAATATGACAATCTCAATAGATGTAGAAAAAGCTTTTTGCAAAATTCAACACCCATTTATGATAAAAACCCTCCAGAAAGTAGGCATAGAAGGAATCTACCTCAACATAATAAGGGCAATATATGACAAACCCACAGCCAACATCGTTCTCAATGGTGAAAAACTGAAACCTTTCCCTCTAAAATCAGGAACAAGACAAGCTTGCCCACTCTCACCATTACTATTCAACATAGTTGTGGAAGTTTTAGCCACAGCACTCAGAGAAGAATGAGAAATAAAAGGAATCCAAATCGGAAAAGAAGTAAAGCTGTCACTGTTTGCAGATGACACGATAGTATACATAGAGAATCCTAAAGATGCTACCAAAAAACTACTACAGCTAATTGATGAATCTGGTAAAGCAGCAGGATACAAAATTAATGCACAGAAATCTCTTGCATTCCTATATACTAATGATGAAAAATCTGAAAGAGAAATGAAGGAAACACTCCCATTTACCACTGCAACAAACTAATAAAATATGTAGGAATAAACCCACCTAGGCAGACAAAAGACCTGTATGCAGAAAACTATAAGACACTGATGAAAGAAATTAAAGATGATACACACATGGAGAGATATACCACGTTCTTGGAAATGAAGAATCAACAATGTGAAAATGACTCTACTACCCAAAGCAATCTGCAGATTCAATGCACTCCCTATCAAACTACAATGGCATTTTTCACAGAACTGGAACAAAAAATTTCACAGTTTATATGGAAACACAAAAGACCGTAAATAGCTAAAGCAATCTTGAGAAAGAAAAACAGAGCTGGAGGAATCAGGCTCCCTGACTTCACACTTTACTACAAAGCTACAATAATCAAGACAGTATGGTACTGGCACAAAAACAAAAATATAGATCAATGGCACAGGATAGAAAGCCCAGAAATAAACCCACACACAAAAGGTCACCCTATCTTTGATAAAGGAGGGAAGAATATACAATGGGGAAAAGACAGCCTTTTCAATAAGTGGTGCTGGGAAAACTGAACAGCTACATGTAAAACAATGAAATTAGAACACTCCCTAACACCATACACAAAAATAAACTCAAAATGGATTGAAGACATAAATGTAAGGCCAGACACTATAAAACTCTTAGAGGAAAATATAAGCAGAACACTCAACGACATAAATCACAGCAAGATCCTTTTTGACCCACCTCCTAGAGAAATGGAAATAAAAACACAAATAAACAAATAGAACCTAATGAAACTTAAAACCTTTTGCACAGCAAAGGAAACCATAAGGAAGATGAAAAGGCAACCTTCAGAATGGGAGAAAATATTTGCAAACAAAGCAACTGACAAAGGATTAATCTCCAAACTATACAAGCAGCTCATGCAGCTCAAAATCAAAAAAAACAAACAACCTAGTCCAAAAATGGGCAGAAGACCTAAATAGACATTTTTTCAGAGAAGATATACAGATTGCCAACAAACACATGAAAGGATGCTCAACATCACTGATCATTAGAAAAATGCAAATCAAAATTACAATGAGGTATCACCTCACACCAGTTAGAATGGCCATCATCAAAAAATCTACAAACAATAAATGCTGGAGAGGTTGTGGAGTAAAGGGAAGCCTCTTGCACTGTTGGTGGGAATGTAAACTGATACAGCCACTATAGAGAACAGTATGGAGGTTCCTCAAAAAACTGAAGATAGAACTACAATATGACCCAGCAATCCCACTAGTGGGCATACACCCTGAGGAAACCATAATTCAAAAAGAGTCATGTACCACAATGTTCATTGCAGCTCTATTTACAATAGCCAGGACATGGAAGCACCCTAAGTGTCCATCGACAGATGAATGGATAAAGAAGATGTGGCACATATATACAATGGAATATTACTCAGCCATAAGAAAAGGGAAATTGAGTTATTTGTAGTGAGGTGGATGGATCTAGAGTCTGTCATACAGAGTGAAGTAAGTCAGAAAGAGAAAAACAAATACCTCATACTAACACGTATAGGGGCAGGACAGGTATAAAGACACAGACATACAGAATGGACTTGTGGACACGGGGTGGGGGAAGGGTAAGCTGGGGTGAAGTGAGAGAGTGGCCTGGACATATATACACTACCAAATGTAAAACAGATAGCTAGTGGGAAGCAGCTGTATTGCACGGGGAGATCAGCTCGGTGCTTTGTGACCACCTAAAGGGGTGGGATAGGGAGTGTGGGAGGGAGACACAAAATGGAGGGGATATGGGTATGTAAGTATAGCTGATTCACTTTGTTATACAGCAGAAACTAACACACCCTTTTAAAGCAATTATACTCTAATAAAGATGTTAAAAAAATTATCTTTCAGATGTTCATGATATTCTAATTACAGGCAAGTGTATTACTATATTTAGGAGCAATATATTTTTAACACAAGAAGTGATCCCTGAGTGGTGAGATCTTTCTGAAGCAAAAAATGTTATTGGAAAATTCTATATCCAATATTTTTACTCGAATAAACTGGAAGATCCTTATTTCAAATGATTTATGTTCTTCAGACTTTCAAAGTAAGACAGGAATCCTAGTCTGAGTTAAAATACACACACACACACACACACACACACACTCTCTCTCTCTCTCTCTCTCTCTCTCTCTCTCTCTCTCTCTCATTTCCATATAGAAAAATATAACTTGAAAAAACACCAAAACCTTAGATTTCCACATCTCTATCTCAGTTTTGACCCTCATGTTTCAGTATATTTAGGCCTCTGTAGGAAATTCTACATAAGTAGCTGAGACCATAAAAACCTTTTGCAGTAGGAACCTCTCTCTAGAAGAAGAAGCAATTAAAATCATAGTTTGCTCCTACAGAATAAAGGTAAATACATATATGCCAGGATAAAGCAATAACACATGAATTTCTTCATACTACAATAAGATGCATTTAAGTTCCTGTTATCGGCAAATTAAACAGGACTACTATTATTACATATACTTAGATAACCTGTGAGCTTCAGCTAAAAAAGATAACTTGGACATGCCAAGAAAAAAATATACACAAATAGATAATTTTCAATTCCCCGATTTAAAGAAAAAAATAAACAAACACCAAGTTCCGAAATTCCAAAGACAAACAGCTTACAAAAAATACATATAAATTCTTTCAACTTAGAATATTTAAATCATAAAAAGACATAGAGTATAAGCACTACATTCTGTTCTAAAACAATATCTCAGTGAGGGTCATGAAAGGGAAAAGGGAACTGGATTATGCAAAAACAATTAGCATGCATATATCATAAATCATTTAACTGACATTTTTATAAATCTACCACTGGTTTGCTCTTTATTGCATATGCTAAACAAGCAGCTGCTAAGTCTGTAAACTGTGAATTAACCTCCTTTTTAAATTAATTGTTCCTCTGGAATTACTGGCTTTTAAATCCCATAGTTCAGTTGCTTTATTTTCGAGATGTGTACCTATCTTGCATCCAGGTTCCCAGGCTGTGTTCCAGGCAGCAGTAAACATCAGTTGAGTTTTTAATTGTTTAATGATTCATTTGCATTTTCCTTATATATTGGCATGTGACTTGGTTTAATTTTAGGTCCTTCCAACATGATCCCTCAGACCTGCAACAATCTAGATCTAACCATCTTCACAGCAAATATGGCTGGTGACATTTGGAGTAGTGAGATGACTCAGAAAAAGGCCAAGGACACAAAGGAAAAGGAATAAGTGAACAATGCATCAATAGTGGTGACCCTCCCTAAACAACTGGTCTTCTGAACTCAGCCCTCCTTCCTTTAAAGATCAAATAGTCCAAACAGGAGGTTTCTTCAGGAATTACTTTAAGGCCTTTCTGGATGGTCTCTTAACATCCAAAATTCTCTCTTGCTAACTGAACGTTAGAATTCCTCCATTTAGAAACCCATGCTCTTAGCTCCAAGGCTTCTCATTAAAAGCAAGTACACCTAAGAAAGGGAAGAGCAGGCCCTGAACCAAGATGGCAGAGTAGAAGGACGTGCTCTCACTCCCTCTTGCGAGAGCACCAGAATCACAACTAGCTGCTGGACACTCATTGACAGGAGGACATTGGAACTCACCAAAAAAGATACCCCACATCCAAATACAAAGGAGAAGCCAAAATGAGACGGTAGGAGGAGCACAATCACAGTAAAATCAAATCCCATAACTGCTGAGTGGGTGACTCACAGACTGGAGAACACTTATACCACAGAAATCCACCCACTGGAGAGAAGGTTCTGAGCCTCACGTCAGGCTTCCCAACCTGGGGGTCTGGCAACGGAAGGAGGAATTCCTAGAGAATCAGACTTTAAAGCCTAGCAGGATTTGACTGCAGGACTTCGACAGGATGGGGTAAACAGAGACTTCACTCTTGGAGGGAACACACAAAGTCGTGTGCGCATCGGGACCCAGGGGAAGGAGCAGTGACCCCAGGGGAGAATGAACCAGACCTACTTGATAGTGTTGGAGGGTCTCCTGCAGAGGTGGGGTGTGGCTGTGGCTCACCGTGGGGACAAGGACACTAGCAGCATAAGTTCTGGGAAGTACTCCTTGGCATGGGACCTCCCAGAGTCCACCAGCAGCCCCACCAAAGAGCCCAGGTAGGCTCCAGTGTTGGGTCGCCTCGGGCCAAACAACCAACAGGGAGGGAACCCAGCCCCACCCATCAGCAGTCAAATGGATTAAAGTTTTACTGAGCTCTGCCCACCAGAGCAACAGTCAGCTCTACCCACCACCAGTCCCTCCCATCAGGAAACTTGCACAAGCCTCTTAGACAGCTTCATCCACCAGAGGGCAGACAGCAGAAGTAAGAAGAACTACAATCCTGCAGCCTGTGGAATGAAAACCACATTCACAGAAAGACAGACAAGATGAAAAGGCAGAGAGCTATGTACCAGATGAAGGAACAAGATAAAACCCCAGAAAAACAACTAAACAAAGTGGAGATAGGCAGCCTTCCAGAAAGAGAACTCAGAATAATGATAGTGCAGATAATCCAGGACCTCAGAAAAAGAATGGAGGCAAAGATTGAGAAGATGCAAGAAATATTTAACAAAGACCTAGAATAACTGAAGAACAAACAAACAGAGATGAACAATACAACAAATGAAATGAAAACTACACCAGAAGGAATCAATAGCACAATAACTGAGGTAGAAAAATGGATAAGTGACCTGGAAGACAGAATAGTGGAATTCACTGATGTGGAAAAGAATAAAGAAAAAAGAATGAAAAGAAATGAAGACAGCCTCAGAGATCTCTGGGACAACATTAAATGCAACAACATTCGCATTACAGGGGTCCCAGAAGGAGAAGAGAGAGAGAAAGGACCCGAGAAAATATTTGAAGAGATTATAGTTGAAAACTTCCCTAACATGGGAAAGGAAATAGCCACCCAAGTCCAGGAAGCACAGAGAGTCCCACACAGGATAAACCCCAGGAGAAACATGCCAAGACACATAGTAATCAAATTGGCAAAAATTAAAGACAAAGAAAAATTACTGAAAGCAGCAAGGGAAGAACAACATATAACATACAAGGGAACTCCCATAAGGTTAACAGCTGATTTCTCAGCAGAAACTCTACAAGCCAGAAGGGAGTGGTATGATATATTTAAAGTGATGAAAGGGAAGAACCTACAACCAAAATTTACTCTACCCAGCAAGGATCTCATTCAGATTCCATGGAAAAATCAAAAGCTTTACAGACAAGCAAAAGCTAAGAGAATTCAGCACCACCAAACCAGCTCTACAACAAATGCTAAAGGAACTTCTCTAAGTGGGAAACACAAGGGAAGAAAAGGACCTACAAAAACAAACCCAAAACAATTAAGAAAATGGTCATAGGAACATACATATAGATAATTACCTTAAACGTGAATGGATTAAATGCTCCAACCAAAAGACACAGGATTGCTGAATGGATACAAAAACAAGACACATATATATGCTGTCTACAAGAGGCCCACATCAGACCTAGGGACACATGCAGACTGAAAGTGAGGAGATGGAAAAAGATACTCCATGCAAAGGGAAATCAAAAGAAAGCTGGAGTAGCAATACTCATATCAGGTAAAATAGACTTTAAAATAAAGAATGTTAGAAGAGACAAGGAAGGACACTACATAATGATCAAGGGATCAATCCAAGAAGAAGATATAACAATTATAAATATATATGCACCCAACATAGGAGCACCTCAATACATAAGGCAACTGCTAACAGCACTAAAACAGGAAATCAACAGTAACACAATAATAGTGGGGGACTTTAACACCTCACTTATACCAATGAACAGATCATCCAAAATGAAAATAAATAAGGAAACAGAAGCTTTAAATGACACAATAGGCCAGATAGATTTAACTGATATTTAAAGGACATTCCATCCAAAAACAGCAGATTACACTTTCTTCTCAAACGCACATGGAACATTCTCCAGGATAGATCATATCTTGGGTCACAAATCAAGCCTCAGTAAACTGAAGAAAATTGAAATCATATCAAGCATCTTTTCTGACCACAATGCTATGAGATCAGAAATGAATTACAGGAAAAAAACGTTAAAAACACAAACACATGGAGGCTAAACAATACGTTACTAAATAACCAAAAGATCACTGAAGAAATCAAAAGAGGAAATCAAAAAATACTTAGAGACAAATGACAATGAAAACATGACAATCCAAAACCTATGGGATGCAGCAAAAGCAGTTCTAACAGGGAAGTTTACAGCAATACAAGCCTACCTCAAGAAACAAGAAAAATCTCAAATAAACAATCTAACCTTACACCTAAAGGAACCAGAGAAAGAAGAACAAACAAAACCCAAAGTTAGCAGAAGGAAAAAAAACATAAAGATCAGAGCAGAAATGAACGAAATAGAAACAAAGAAAACAATAGCAAAGACCAATAAAACTAAAAGCTGGTTCTTTGAGAAGATAAACAAAATTGATAAAACGTTTTCCAGAATGATCAAGAAATAGAGGGAGAGGACTCAAATCAATAAAATCAGAAATGAAAAAGAAGAAGTTACAACAGACACCACAGAAATACAAAGCATCCTAAGAGACTACTACAAGCAACTCTATGCCAACAAAATGGACAACCTGGAAGAAATGGACAAATTCTTAGAAAGGTATAACCTTCCAAGACTGAACCAGGAAGAAATAGGAAATATGAACAGACCAATCACAAGTAATGAAATTCAAACTGTGATTAAAAATCTTCCAACAAACAATAGTCCAGGACCAGATGGCTTCACAGGTGAATTCTACCAAGCATTTAGAGAAGAGCTAACACCCATCCTTCTCAAACTCTTCCAAAAAACTGCAGAGGAAGGAACACGCCCAAACTCATTCTATGAGGCCACCATCACCCTGATACCAAAACCAGACAGAGATACTACAAAAAAAGAAAATTACAGACCAATATCACTGATGAATATAGATGCAAAAATCCTCAACAAAATACTAGCAAACAGAATCCAACAACACATGAAAAGGATCATACACCATGATCAAGTGGGATTTATCCCAGGGATGCAAGGTTTCTTCAATATACACAACTCAATCAATGTGATACACCATACTAACAAATTGAAGAAGAAAAACCATATGATCATCTCAATAGATGCAGAAAAAGCTTCTGACAAACTTCAACACTCATTTATGATAAAAACTCTCCAGAAAGTGGGCACAGAGGGAACCTACCTCAACATGATAAAGGCAATATATGACAAACCCAAAGTAAACATCATTCTCAATGGTAAAAAACTGAAAGCATTTCCTCTAAGATCAGGAACAAGACAAGGATGTCCACTCTAGCCACTATTATTCAACATAGTTTTGGAAGTCCTAGCCACAGCAATCAGAGAAGGAAAAGAAATAAAAGGAATATATATTGGAAAAGAAGAAGTAAAACTGTCACTGTTTGCGAATGATGTGATACTATACATACAGAGTCCTAAAGATGCCACCAGAAAACTACTAGAGCTAATCAATGGATAGGGTAAAGTTGCAAGATACAAACGTAATGCACAGAAATCTCTTCCATTCCTATACACTAATGTTGAAAAATGTGAAAGAGAAATTAAGGAAACACTCCCATTTACCACTGCAACCAAAAGAATAAAATACCTAGGAAAAAACTTACCTAGGGAGACAAAAGACCTGTATGCAGAAAACTATAAGACACTGATGAAAGAAATTAAAGATGATACCAACAGATGGAGAGATATACCGTGTTCTTGGACTGGAAGAATCAATATTTGAAAATGACTATACTATCCAAAGCAATCCACAGATTCAATGCAATCCCTACCAAATTACCAATGGCATTTTTTATGGAACTAGAACAAAAAATCTTAAAATTCTGTATGGAGACACAACAGACCCCGAATAGCCAAAGCAGTCTTGAGGGAAAAAAACGGAGCTGGAGGAATCAGATTCCCTGACTTCAGGCTATACTACAAAGCTACAGTAATCAAGACAATATGGTACTGACAAAAAAAACAGAAACACAGGCCAATGGAACAAGATAGAATGCCCAGAGATAAACCCACGCACTTATGGTCAAGTAATCTATGACAAAGGAGGCAAGGATATACAATGGAGAAAAGACAGTCTCTTCAATAAATGATGCTGGGAAAACTGGACAGCTACATGTAAAAGAATGAAATTAGGACACTCCCTAACACCATACACAAAAACCCAAAATGGATTAGAGACCTAAATGTAAGACTGGACACTATAAAACTCTTAGAGGAAAACATAGGAAGAACACTCTTTTACATAAATCACAGCAAGATCTTTTTTGATCCACCTCCTAGAGTAACGGAAATAAAAACAAAAATAAACAAATGGGACCTAATGAAACTTCAAAGCTTTTGCACAGCAAAGGAAACCATAAACAAGATGAAAAGACAACCTTCAGAATGGGATAAAATATTTACAAACGAATCAATGGACACAGGATTAATCTCCAAAATATATAAACAGCTCATGCAGCTCAATATTGAAAAAACAACCAACCCAATCCAAAAATGGGCAGAAGACCTAAGTAGACATTTCTCCAAAGAAGACATACAGATGACCAAGAGGCACATGAAAAGCTGCTCAACATCACTAATTATTAGAGAAATGCAAATCAAAACTACAATGAGGTAACACCTCACACCAGTTAGAATGGGCATCATCAGAAAATCTACAAACAACAAACGCTGGAGAGGGTGTGGAGAAAAGGGAACCCTCTTGCACTGTTGGTGGGAATGTAAATTGATACAGCCACTATGGAGAACAGTATGGAGGTTCCTTAAAAAACTAAAAAGAAAATTACCATATGATCCAGCAATCCCATTACTGGGCATATACCCAGAAAAAACCACAATTCAAAAAGACACATGCACCCCAATGTTCATTGCACCACTATTTACAATAGCCAGGTCATGGAAGCAACCTAAATGCCCATCGACAGACGAATGGATAAAGAAGATGTGGTACATGTATACAATGGAATATTACTCAGCCATAAAAAGGAACAAAATTGGGCCATTTGTAGAGATGTGGATGGATCTAGAGACTGTCATAAGAATACAGAGTGAAGTAAGTCAGAAAGAGAAAAACAAATACCGTATATTAACACATATATGTGGAACCTAGAAAAATGGTACAGATGAACCGGTTTGCAGGGCAGAAATTGAGACACAGAAGTAGAAAACAAATGTATGGACACCAAGGGGGGAAAACCATGGTGGGGTGGGGATGGTGGTGTGCTGAACTGGGCAATTGGGATTGACATGTATACACTGATGTATATAAAATGGATGACTAATAAGAACCTGCAGTGTAAAAAAATAAATAAAATTAAATTTAAAAAAAAAAGAAAAAGGGAACAGCAAAATCTGTTAATACTGATATATTTTCCCAGAATGAAGGATCTGACTGCAGTTTTCTGAAAGGGCAAAAAGGAAGATAGAAAGATTTAAGGTACTGGGTACTGGGTAGATGTAGATGGACTAAGGAGACTGAAAAGAAATGTCTCCTCCAGAGTTTTAGAACACATTCTGTGCTAGGCACCTTCTCTAGTCACAAATAATAAAAAGCTGGACCTGTGGCTACTGAAGATAAAGAACTGTAATTTTTATATATCCTCTGAGACACTCACATAAACAAAAGTCCTTAACCATGTCAGTCCACAGGTCCTGAAAAACAGAAACTGCCATTTGTTGTTCTGTTGGAGTTGCCAGAATGATCTACCCATCTAGGACTATCCTTCCGATTCTTAGGATTGTATCTACCCAAGTCTCCACAGTATTGGATAAGGAATAAATTTTCAAAGCACAGTACTTTTCCCCTTACATAACTCGCATAATAAAGGAAGGAGGCCCAGAGTAAATAAAGCAATGGAATAGACACAGATTGAAGGTTTCTTTTACATTAATGCCATGCACTACATTAGGCACATTACCTGTCTTTTCTTGTTTTAATAGCACCATAAAAGAGGTAGCATCACTCTCATTTGACGAATGAAAAAACTGAGGCTCAGGGACTTTCTACATTCAGTCAAGTCACATGGATAGGAAGTGACATAGCCAGAACTGAAACGCAGGGCTTCTCATTTTTGTGAGCTAGAAGAAAGTGTCTTTAAGTTGCTAAACCCTAACTGAAGCCCCACATTGCTGTTATACTTTCCCAAACATAAACCCGGAATTCCTTGATGCTAACTCAAAAGACTCAGGGAGCAACTGTTGCCAGCAGAGAACTATGAGTGTGCCAAATGACAAATGACACGTGAAAATCTCTTCTGTTCACAAAACCAAAACAGCACAGTGGAAGGCAGGCTCTCGCCTTCTCCTCACTCCTGAGTTATATCAGAAAATAGCCCAAACTAAGATTTTGGTGGCACTTTCAGTGGAATTATCAGGAAAAGAAAAAACTAATTCCTTCACCTTTTATAAAAGGAACACATACACACCACAGAAAACTGGGAAAATATTTTAAAAGCCAATAAAGAAATGAATAATCACTCGTAATCTCACTGCCCAGAGATAATTATTCCAGTCTATACTTTATATGAAGTTCTATTCACTTAACTGTATACTAAAATTATTTTAACACTTCTCAAGAAACTATTTGTAAACTTAGTTTTAATATTTCACCATCCAGACATTAAGAGTTTGCTTAACTGTTCGCATTAGGGAGGAGATCATTTTTCACTATTAAAAAATAGTGAAAATGTTGCAAAGAACATTTCTATGCACACTTCTTCTACTATAATTCAAATTATTTTGTTAGCATCAATTCCTAAAAGTGTAAGGTTATTGGGCTATATGGGGGAACAACAGTCAACACCTTTAATCCCTGTATAGCATGGTTATCCCCCAGTCAGAATACATACACGGACCAGTCAGAAAGGATGTGGCTTGTGAACATCTGCTGGGCTGCACCAGTGTTCACCAGGTTATGATGTGAATGTATCTTAAATATTTTTCAAGCTCACTACATAAATATGCCTCCCGCCAAATTTATACACCCAAAACAGGTATTGATAACACCAATCTCAATGTGTTCTGCTTATCCACTAAGTATCACCTTCACCAATTTGATAAGGGCAAAAAAACACAATAAAAACAAACACTGCTTTAATCTATACTCCCAAATTCAGTGAGGTTGAGCATTTTCTAAAAAGGCTTATTTCCTCTTTGTGAGTGGTCTTTTCATGACTCTGTCCACTGGTTGGCAGTTTATGGCCTTGGTTCCCTTTCTATGAGGTACAGCAATATAACAAAACAAGAGGTCTACAGACCAGAAGGCATATCCTAGACCTAGACATTGCCATTAACTAGTTGGATCACTTGGGACTAATCACTTGACAGAGACCAAACTCTTTCAAAGTTTGGTTGACATGGTCAAGAGAATTTTACACAGAGCCCATTGTATAAAACAGATAAAAATGAAGGTGCTGGGCTTCCCAGCACAGTGGGGAGTGGTTGAGGTTCCACCTGCCGATGCAGGGGACGCGGGTTCGTGTCCCGGTCCAGGAGAATCCCACATGCCGCAGAGCGGCTGGGCCCGTGAGCCATGGCCGCTGAGCCTGCCCGTCTGGAGCCTGTGCTCCGCAACGGGAGAGGCCACAACAGTGAGAGGCCCGCGTAATGAAAAAAAAAAAAAATGAAGGTGCTGAGACTGAAGCAAGGGACCTTACCTTCTTATGCATGGGCCCCTCACAGCTTCTGAAACACCTTGGAGGAACCCTAGGGCTCTGAAGAATAAAATAAAACACTACTGAGCATGTTTATTTCTAAGATCTCTTTGAGCTTCTATGAAACCAATCACTCCTAGGATGCAAAAGAAAGCTTTAAAAAACACAGTAAGATTTGGTGAGTTCAGAAAGCCAGCATCCCAGAGGCATAGTAACAAGCCTTCATATAGAAAGTATTCCTGGTGAATCTGAAGAGTTTTTTTCTCTCTCTCTGAAAATGCAGTTGGTGCAGAGGGAAAAAAGCAATACTGAATAAACTATATGACAGGGAAACAGGAGTATTCCAAATGCTGAATGTTTCCAGCAGATGTATCAGCCATTCTTCAGAATTCACTAATTCCCATCACAGCTTGGGTCATGGATGAGACAAATCAATGTGAAATATTTCTTCCTCGATTCTTCCAGCTGAAGCTGAGAGTCAAAGAACATTGATTATCTCTATCTTCAGGGAAATATAGTGATTTATGGAGCAAAGCTAGCAATTACTGCATCCTTTCTCAAAAGCCTCACATTTCAGTACATCTTCCCATGGGACTTTCTTAAAGATACATTCTTATTTCCAAGTGAATGAGAATGACTATGGTCTCGTTGCATAATGAAAGAAGGCTAGGTGGACTGAACACTAAGGGGTGCTGAGGAATATACCCCTACCCCCCAAATTCCAGTCCTCACAACTGACTTGCCACAGTGCCTGAGTACCTACTCACTCTTCTAAGTCACTTTTCTAAAAGATATCCTAACAACAACAACAACAAAATGGTGGCATAGGAGATAATAGGAATCATCATCACTTAAAAACAGTCTTTAGGTTGAGTAGAGATGAGAATCTTAAGGCAAAGACACAGGATAAGGAAGAGTTGGGGATCAGAGAGGAATACATAAAAAAATCTGGAGCTAGGAACATCCAGTGTCAAGATTACTGAAAACAAACAAAAAGCTATTGAGTGTTGTCGAATTTTGCCTGTTATGTGGTTTTGCCTAGGGTCTGTCCTACATATATCTTACGTATTCCAAACTTGTACATGCATATAATTTATGTCAAGGGAATCACAGTGTAACCATGATAAAATTAGGAAAATAAAAATCTAAACTTCCTAAAGAAATTCAGAAGGTCTGATACACCATTTTCTAGTGTACAGAATTATGCCTGATGTATATTGATTTATAGGAAGTCTTTCACCAAAGACATTTTACCCTTATCTAACCCCCATCAATTATAAATAATACTTCTCAAAAGTTACTAAGAGGGGCTTCCCTGCTGGCGCAGTGGTTGAGAGTCCACCTGCCGATGCAGGGGACACGGGTTCGTGCCCTGGTCAGAGAAGATCCCACATGCCGCGGAGCGGCTGGGCCCGTGAGCCATGGCCACTAAGCCTGCGTGTCCGGAGCCTGTGCTCCGCAACGGGAGAGGCCACAGCAGTGAGAGGCCCCTGTACCGCAAAAAAAAAAAAAAGATGTTTAAATATAATATGAATTATTTAGGGCTGTAATTACCATGCTTTTTGGTATACAACTCGGCAAACAGCTATTCTGTAATCACAAAAAGTCACACTTCAATCTGAGTTATGGATGGTGCAATAATTCACACCTTGGACATTGTTTCACCTCAGTATCTTACTGCTTCATTAAAGATGTTTATATTTGGATAGTTTGCAAATGTTCAGTATGAAAGACAGAATCCAAATGTGTGAACCAGACAAGAGAAACTTAACGGCAATTTGAAAGCACTGGGCTATTAATAACGAGCAAGCCAAAAAGTTACTCTTCCTTTCACTGCTTAGAAGTCTGCCCCAGAGACGTGCATGTATTTTCTTTAAAGTTATTAAGACACTACCTAAAACAACATATCGTCAAATCATAAAATATGTGCAGGTAGTCCCAAACTTTCAAAGGTGTTCTATCCTAAAATTCCCTTAGCTATACATCCCTGTTTATGTGGGAGAGTCCTGGGGTATTATTAACAGTGCCCCCTTCCACTCTCAAAAGTGCTCAGTTTGGATGATAAATTATTTGAAAACCCTAGTTATTGTCTCTCTAGTTTTTAACCCAGGATGCAACCTCGGATAGAAAGAGAAGAAATATAAGCACTTTTAAAATCCTTCGTTTAAAATTAATTTCTAGGGGACTTCCCTGGTGGAGCAGTGGTTAAGAATCCACCTGCCAATGCAGGGGACACAGGTTCGAGCCCTGGTCCGGGAAGATCCTACATGCCGCAGAGCAACGAAGCCCCTGCGCCACAACTACTGAGCCTGCGCTGTAGAGCCCTCAAGTCACAACTACTGAGCCCGCGTGCCACAACTACTGAGCCCAGCTGTCATAACTACTGAAGCTCGGTGCACCTAGAGGCCATGCTCCACAACAAGAGAAGCCACTACAATGAGAAGCCCGCGCACCGCAATGACAAGGAGCCCCTGCTCACCGCAACTAGAGAAAGCCCGCACACAGCAATGAAGACCCAACGCAGCCAAAAATAAATAAATAATTTTAAAAATAAAATAAATTTCTAGCAAAAGGAATGAACTACCTGTGTAATAGAATTTTTATAAGAAAGTAGGTGTGAAATTCAAACTTGAATTTCTGCATGAGCCTGTGTCATCTACTTGGACCTGCAACAACATTCTTTTTGCCACTGGACAGATACCTGATTTAGAGTTTTCTCCAGCTCCAAGTTACCAATGATTACCTGAGGTGGAAAGGGTCAGTGAGGGGCACAGACAGAGATCCTGGAACAGGGAACAGGATGGGGATCAGGGGCAGGGGGAATACCTAGGAGAGGATGGAGTCTGGGGAGAATTAGGGGCAGAGTTATGGGGCAGAGTCTCCTATCATCATGATTCCCAAAGCTACTTCAGTCCTACGTCAGTGATAACCCCACCCCACCCAGATGTCTCCACCCTGCTCCCCCATATAGTTACAGGAAGCAGTATGACACAAGGAAACAACATGAGGTTCAGCCTCTTCCTAGCTCAGTGGGCACACTCAGAATGTTCAGCTGCTCTTGGCCTCAGTTTCCTCGTCAACAATGAGGAAACCCTCATATAAATTTTTAGGGTTATTTTGGGACCAAATGAAAACATTCTTTGTGACTTACTGCCCAGTATCGTACATAGCCGGTGCTCATCAAATGTCAGGCCTGTCATCAGAAATCTTTTTGTGTTCTTCTGGAAACTTTCTGTTTCCAATTTTCATCAGGGGTACTTTCTTTTCAGCTTCATCAGAGAACACGTCCCCTCCCCACCTTACATAACTTTTTCCTACTCTCCTTTCCCTAAGGCAAGTTAGTAGACTGTTAAAAAAAAAAAAAGGCCATAAATTCCTCCTGTCTCTCACACAAAGCCTAGGGGTGGCAGGTGCCTGGAGGTAAAGAGCTAGTGAACAAAATCTCAAACTGGTTTTTTTCAGATTTACCCAAGCACAGGTGCTGGGGGAGGGGGGGAGTGGTGGCATCTCTTCTACTCCGCGTCTGCCACAATCTGCCTGGCTGTCCAGAATGCCACTCTCTATTTTGGAGGTAGAATTACAAGTACCCTTGGATGTTGAAGCAGGTGTTCACCCCGTGTAGGTAAAGATGAGCTGAGCAAAGTCTCCAGGCACAGGTGGGAGTCAGTCCTGAAAGGTGAGCAGATGCCTGGCATTCACCCATTCTGGGCATACTTTTGCCTGATTGAAACGAGAAGGGCTTTAGGCATAGCTCCTCTCCACAGGCATCATTCAGAAATGTTCCCTTGTGGATCTGTGGGTACTGATCAGGCCCTGTCTATCTCTTGGACACTGGGGCTAACCATAGACAGCACTTACTCTACGCTGACACCCTTTTTTCCTTTGTCCTCCATGATCCATGAGGCCTGCAGGCACCATCCTCAGGCCCACTCCAGCCATTTGATTACTCTGCCTGTTCCTCCCTATCTCTCTGATAGCTGATGGATGACAGCCAGGTGCTCCAGCATGTCTGTGCTCCATGACATCTAGGCTGCTACTTCCAAGCTGTGCCTGAAGAACTGTAGTGGACATTTGTCCTTTTTGCCTAACCACCATACAACTCTCCTTCCTTTATTTGGAAAATTTCCCACCAAGCAGAGCCTTCCTTACCTATGGAAACAAAAAGTGCCATACAGTTTTCCAGGCACATGGAGGTAACTTTGCCATTCCCCCCACCAAGAGGTGAAGTCTACGTACTCTTTGAATCTGTGCTTGGCTATGTGACTTGCTTTGGCCAATGATGCGTTCACAAATGTGACACAAGCAGAGACCTGACAAGTACTTGAGCACTGAAGCTTATTGCTGCTGGGAACCCTGTGATCACTGTGTGAAGAAGTCTGGGTTAGCATCCTTGAGATCAAGAGGCCACATGGAGAGACAGTCTGTCCCAATATTCTCAGCTAAGGGCCCATATAAGTGAGTGAGGCATCCTAGGTCATCGAGCCCCAGCTGAGCCAGTCCAGGCTAGAAGAATCAATCTGCCAATCCACAGACTTGTGAGACATAATAAACATGTATTGTTTTAAGCAACTAAATTTTAGAGTGGTTTGTTACGTTGCAATAGGTAAGTGAGAAAGCAAGTATAGCTCTTCCAAGATACATATGTATCCATTCTTTAAGTACATATATGGTGAGCTTTTACGTGCCAATGGGAAGATATAAAGGGAATAAAAATTTTCCAGTGATGAAACTTTTGTCCCTTTAGGTTTATTAATATGGCTGTTCATTTTGATCAGAGTTATCAAATTGGTACCATCTGGCTGAATTCTGTAGACAAAGAGCACAGAATGTTGAAAATTTTTTTGAAATGTGAGTCCCTTTACATGGGGCATGTACTCTTCAGTTCAGCCACATTTCTCACCACTTTATAAAGTCTACACCTCCTAGAACCATTTAACTCACCTGATGGGCTCTAGAGACATCTGATTTCCCCTCAGTTTTGACCATTTGCAGTTTTAAATTATGGGGCACCAGGTATAGAAAACTTGAACCTCCTCTACTGATAGGAATATTTTATTATCAGTGACAGGACAAAGCAGAGATATGAACTGAAAAGTGGATTAAAACTGGGGGAGGTGATGAGAAGGCATAAAGACTTGGGAGTAGAACCAACAACATCTTGGAGAATGTTCACAACATACAAGACCTCACTCTTCATCTTTTATGTGGGCAAATTTTTCATGAGTCATGGTTCTCCCAGTGAAGAAATAAAAAACAAGAAAATATGTTGAATCATTTATCTATTCCTGCATAACAAATTACTCCAAAACTTAATAGCTTAAGACCACAATAAACATTCATTATTTTTCAGTTTGTGTGGGTCAGAAATTTGGAAGTATCTCAGCTAAGCAGTTCTGATTTGAGGTCTCTCATGAGGCTGCAGTCATATGTCACTAGGGCTGCAATTACTGAAAGATTCATCTGACCTGAATCTGCTTCTAGGGTGACTCACTCACATGGCTGGCAAGGTAGCACTGGCTGTGAGGAAGAGGGCACAGTTTTTGTTTATTTATTTTTATTTATTTATTTACTTTTGGCTGCATCTTCGCTGCTGTATGTGGGCTTTCCCTAGTCGCGGCGAGCAGGGGCTACTCTTCGCTGCGGTGCGCGGGGCTTCTCATTGCAGTGGCTTCTCTTGCTGCGGAGCACGGGCTCTAGGCGCATGGGCTTCAGTAATTGCAGTACGCGGGCTCAGAAGTTGTGGCTCGCGGGCCCTGGACGCAGGCTCAGTAATTGTGAAGCATGGGCTTAGTTGCTCCGCAGCATGTGGGATCTTCCCAGACCAGAGCTCGAACCCGTGTCCCCTGCATTGGCAGGCGGATTCTTAACCACTGTGCCACCAGGGAAGTCCCGAGGTCACAGTTCCCCACATGAGGTTCTCCACAGCGCTGCTTCAGTGTCCTTACAACATGATGGCTTCCCTCAGAGCGAGTGATTCAAAAGACCAAGACAGAAGGTTCTTGGTCTTTTTTTATGACCTCGCTTCAAAAGTCACATACCTTCCGCAATATTTTATTCGTCACATAGGCCAGCCCTGATTCAATATGGGAGGGGACTATACAGGGTATAACCAGCTGGAAACTGGATCACTGGATGCTATCTCAAAGACTGGTCACCACTAGTGTCTTGAAAAAGCAATAGTAATGATGAATAGAATCACTCAAGGGTGTTCAATAAATTGCCACCATTTATTGAACACATACTATATATAAAAGCATCATTCTAAATGCTTTATAACTGTCATCTCATCTGACTCTCCCAACAACTCCTAGTTTACAAATAAGGGAAATGAGCAGCAGAGATGAATTCACCAAGCGCCACACAAGAGCTAGTAAATGGCACTCAGTCTTTCTCACTCTAGTGCCCTTTCTCAATCCCAGTGAGGGACAGTTATGTGTGGCTGACACAAGATAGTGGTCAGGCCAGTGTGCTGTCTGGAAGGCATTTCCCATGGTGCTATTTGGCCTGGAGAGGCTTGGAGAGACAGCTGACTATCTTTTGGTTGTTAAGGCACTGCCAAGTGAAAGACTAGTACATGACTTCCATGTTACTTCTGAGATACGAAGCTGAAACCAGGTGGTAGATGTCTTAGGCACAAAAATTTTAATTCAACATAGAACTTTAAGGAAAAATTCAGTGAGTGTTGGGGGTCACTTCAACCAGGAGAGTCCAGGGTTCTGTGAAAGCAACACCAACTGTATAGCTCAGGAGTTCTGCAAAGAGCCCACATTTCTACATCCAGAGGTTACCATGCCACTCACTGTTGATTTGATAGATTTCCTAAGCAAAGATTCCATGTCTTTTTTATTAACTTAATTAGCCTCATTTTCATTAACTTAATCTAGCTTCATTACATGGTCTAGCACACTGTACTGGAGAAAATTCTATGAATCTTCATCTTCCTGACTCCTCTACTCCAAGCAGTGTGACTTTATAAAGCCCCTCTACCAGGTTAGACGGCAGTTTCTTTGTTTGTACAATAAGAGCACTAATTAGATTTATTTCTAAGGTCTCTTTCAGATCCAACTTTTTCTTATTGTTATCTTTTAAAAAAATGTTTTAAGTAATAACACTTTCTAAATCACTTTCAGTTAGACTAGCTTTACATGCCAACTGATTAAGGAATTCCTTCTATTTCTTCTTACCTTGTCAGGATCCTGACAATTATTTCGGATCTTTTATAGGTTAGTTGTTTACGTGTCCTACTTTCCATTAGCCCTTCAGGTCCTTGAGGGCAAAGAACTGCAGATAATTCTTCTAACATACTTCTGCTGCCTAGCATAGTAAGCACTTTAATTAAACTACATAGTTAAATTCAGTGAAATTTAACTTCATATTAAAAAATTCAATACCTTTTATTTTTATTGCCACAGGAAATCAATGGGGAACACAAAAAAATTGACTTTCTGGTTATCAAAAAAAAAAAAAAAAAGCCCTGGAAAAAAATTTAACTCAGGCCATTTATATTGAAAACACCAATTAACAGGATATAATATTTACATATAATTAATCACATATTCCAAATCAAAGTATGAGTGATTACAGCCAACACTTGATTATCTTTGGCAATGTGGGAGGGCATGGATTAAAAGCAAATTTGTGGATAAACACTGTCTAATCTAAATTCAACAGTAGGGAGTCCTTATATTCTTGTCTGAAGATATGCAATAGCACAAGCATGTTGTTCAGGAGAAAACTTGATAAAAAGTTTATTTCATTAATAAAATGAAATACTACAGAGCAATCGAATAGAATAACAGATGTAATAATATAAAGATAAACTTATTTTTCTTATCAGCTGTATTAGAATACCTCCACCCCAAAGACAGAGACTTGCTTTTCTGCTGGGTGGATAAGCCTCCTTGGTGGGTACCTGAAACTGAGGGGCCACTAGAATCTAGGACTGAGAGACACAGATAGAACAGTTATCCAGTAAGTATGATCAATAATTTATTTGCTAGAGAGAAGAGGGGAGGACAAAGGAGGAGAGGGGAGAAGGGGAAGGGAAGTGGGGGGAAGAAGAGAGGAGAAGAACAACCCAGGTTGGCATTGCACGCAGGGGAAAATTTCCAGGGATGGGCAAGCCCCTGGTTGGAGGAGAAGACTGGAGAGACCTGGGACAGCAGACCTCTCTGTTGTGGATACTAACTCCCCTGTAGAATCTCTGATAGGGACTACAGCACTTTCAATGCTTTTAAGAAAATGGATTATTTGGGGGTGTGGCAGGGAATGTGGGAGGGACTGAAGTTGTACATCAATATTGCACAGCAGAAAAATAGAATTATATGCAAAAGCATTAAACATATGGGTTACAGTTATAGCCACAACTACTGACATAAAAAGATATCCAAGGTGTACTTTTTCCAAAACAACTTTATTGTTTACATACTAAAAACTGTACTCATTTTAAGTATACAACTCAATGAATTTTAGTAAATTTACCAAGTTGTATAATGATCATCATAATCTAGAATTAGAACATTGCCATCATCCCAATAATATCCATGGTGCCTGTATACAGTTAATCCCTGTTCCCACCCCCAACCCTAGCCAACCACTAATCAACTTTCTGTCTCTACTGACTTGACTTTTTGAGCATTTAATTCAATTGGGATCACAATGTGTGGTCATTTGTGCCTGACTTCCTATACTTAGAATAATGCCTTTGAGGTTTATCTATATCATAGCACATTTCAGAATTCACTCATTTTTACTGTTTAATAATATTCCATTCTATGGATATACCACATATTGCTTATCCAGTCTCCAGCTGATAGACATTTGGGTTGCTTCTACTTTTCAGCTATTATGAATAATGCTTCTATGAATGTTCACCTGCAAATCTGTGCATTGACACAACAACATAGACTTTTATGTGGCGGGCAGTGGAGGAGATGTAGAATAGCATCACTTCCAAGAGCTTCACATTTTAACATCTCAATAATTAGGATCAATCATTTATATATCAAAGTCTCAAGAGGAAACAGATGGCATGCTCAAATTAGGATAATTTGAGGAAGGTATAATAAAGGGATTAAATATAAAGGCAAAGGTAGGGCTGAGGCAGGGGAGTAGATAAGAGAAGAAAGTGCCACCTTGAGAAGAAAGTGTCCTTCTATCAAGGAGCACACTTGGCACAAGGTCCCCTGGAACAGTTTTAGGAATAAATCCTCTTTCCTCACTCTTCTCATTCCCTCTCATCTCCTGCAGAGGTTCCCAATTGGCCAAACCCAACTGGAAGCCAGAGGGCAAGGGAGACCATTGACATGGTCCATACAGATCAGTCAGTCTTCCAGAACAGAGGACAGTGTGGAGAAGGGTGGAGAATGGATATGGAAGAGCAATCAACATATATATATCTGGCATTGTTTAAATTGGCAAAGTTTTACTTTTTTAGTGATACACAAAGTAATGGTACATCTTTAATTGAGAATTTTAGATTTGATGAAATAAGATATGATCCCAATTTTGTAAAAATCGTTATTAATAATATATGTTCATATATACATGAAATATCTGGATGTATATACCTCATCTGCAATGGGGGAGTTTAAGAGTAAATTTCCTTGTCTAAATTAAGAATTCCTGTAATGTCAGGATTTTTTTACAATGAGTGTATTCTATTACCAAGACTTAGATCATCAAGACTTGGCTTCTGAATACCAAGCCTTGCTCTTGCTCTTCAAACTTCCTTTCATTCCTACTAACTCCACTTTGTCCTTCCAAACCCTTTTCCCTAACTGATTCAGAGCTGGCCTTTTGCCTTAGATTTAGAAAGCATTTTGATAAATACATATCAAATAGAGGAAAGATTTAGTAAACAACTCAATTAATAAATAAAAGTGACTTGAAGCTAATGATCTTATCATTGATCCCACAAGTGCCTACCTGACCTCTTAGCCAAGATACAAGGAAATCAAACACCACAAGTAACATGCTGATAAGCCGGAGAGAAAAACAAGAAGAAAAAGAGAACAAAAGAGAAACAATAATTCTAAAGCAAGAAAAAAAGCAAGGATAAAATAACATGAAATTTTGCTGAACGAGGTTAGAAGTAAATGGTTAAGAAGACTTTTTTTTTTTTGGCCTCTAAAATGTGTCTATGTATCATTTACATTTGAGTCCAAAATTGAACATAACCTTTTCTGATGAACCCAAAAGAAGTTCTAATGATTAACATTTATCATAGCAAAGAAAACTGTAAGTTTTGAAGTGATAATGAGAAGAGTAAAAAAACTGATGTTCTTGTAAACGTTGTTTCCCATAGAATTTTTCTATGGGAAAAAGGTAGGAGGTAGAATTTTCCTACCATCTTTTCTACACTAAGCCTTTACCAGCATTCAGTTTTGTTTTATTTATAGTATTACAAAATGCCACCTTTTAACATTTCTTGAGATGAAATGTGGGCTTATAATATTTTAATAGAATTTAAACCATGACATCTCACTTATTATATTCTAAGTTTTTAAAATTTCAGCTCCACAGTTCAGTGACATGATGCATCAAATAATCCTTGGTGGAGTAGGGCTAACAGTTAGGTATAATTTACAAAATCATTTATATGGGAAAATGCATTCCAAGTTCTGAACAACCAACTTACAAACAAGCTTTTGGAACCCAACCCATTCCTATGTTAAGAACTGCCTGTACTGGTCTCAACCTATGAACTCACCAACACTTTGGTCAGGGTTGTTAGCAAAATAGAAAATTTGCCTCATTTAACTATTCCATTCCACTTATTCATTTGTCCATTCATTCATGCATGCATGCATTCAACAAATATTTACTGAGTACCTACTTTAGCAGGGCACTGGGCTAGAAGTGAGATAATGGGGACACAAAGTAGAGTAATAAATGGTCCTGCCAGCAGGAAACCTGTTAGCGGGGCAAACAATGCAACAATTCTAATACATTGTGAAGAAAAAAGAAAGGAAGGAAGGAAGGAAGAAAGGGAGAAGGGAAGAAGGGAAGACCTTCCAAGAACAGCAGTCAAGGCCTAAGAAAAAAAAAAAAGTTCAGTGTGGGCAGGGAACTGCAAGGAAGTCAGCATTCTGAATTGTGCAGTCCACGACTAGAACTGGCAAGATATAAGGCTGAAGCTCTGATCGTGAAGGAATTAACAGACCATTTCAAGGAAGATAGACCTTATTCTGTTATCTCATGGTGGCAGAACTTTGATGATGGATTTAAGGGTGCAAATGAAATTTTCAGATTTATATTTTGGTTATCTCATTCTGGTAACCCTGTAAAACTTGGGTCAGCAAACTGCAGCCTGCAAGACTTTTGTATGACTGTGTGCTAAGAAGAGTTTTTACATTTTTAAGATTTTTAAAAAGTCAAAAGAAAAAAAATATCCTGTCACACATGAAAATTATATGAAATTCAAATTTCCGTGTCTATAAATAAAGTTTTATTGGAACACAGCTACAATCATCCATTTACATTGTATCCATGACTGTTATTGCAAAGATGAGTTAAGTAGTTGGAAGAGACCATATGACCTGAAAAGCCTATAATATTTACTATCTGGCCCTTTACAGAGAAGTTTGCTGACCCCTAGTATAGAACGTGGGTAAAAGAAGGAAGACCAGTTGAAAAATGACATGGGGTTGAATTAGGGTAAGCGATAACAGGGATAAAGAGGGTAGGGCAATTTCACAACATATAGTATCAAATCAGCAAAGTGTGTGAATGAAATCAAAGGTCATGTCAGGTATCACTGATGAACACAGATGCAAAAATCCGCAACAAAATACTAACAAACAGAATCCAACAGCACATTAAAAGAATCATACACCATGATCAACTGGGGTTTATCCCAGGAATGCAAGGATTCTTCAATATACGCAAATCAATGTGATACACCATATTAACAAATTGAAGGATAAAAACGATATGATAATCTCAGTAGATGCAGAAAAAGCTTTTCACAAAATTCAACACCCATTTATGATAAAAACTATCCAGAAAGTAGGCATAGAGGGAACTTTCCTCAACATAATAAAGGCCATATATGACAAACCCACAGCCAACATTGTCCTCAATGGTGAAAAACTGAAACCATTTCCACTAAGATCAGGAACAAGACAAGGTTGCCCACTCTCACCACTATTATTCAACATAGTTTTGGAAGTTTTAGCCACAGCAATCAGAGAAGAAAAAGAAATAAAAGGAATCCAAATTGGAAAAGAAGAAGTAAAACTGTCACTGTTTGCAGAAGACAAGATACTATACATAGAGAATCCTAAAGACGCTACCAGAAAACTACTAGAGCTAATCAATGAATTTGGTAAAGTAGCAGGATACAAAATTAACGCACAGAAATCTCTTGCATTCCTATACACTAACAACGAAAGGTCACATCAGGGATAGTCTCAGGTTTCTGTTTTGAACAACTAGGGAGGGTGGTGGTGTCTCCATTTGAGCTAGAGAATGCAGGAGGGATGCTGGAAGGATGAGGTGCCCTTGAAAATATTTCTGTGGAGTTGTCTTGGAGGCAATTGGATATACATGAGCTAGAAATGTAAGCTGCAATGAACTCTCATCCATTTCACCTCTGTACATTGTAATCTAAAATCCGTAAATCACTTTTCATATGCCAAATATGGATTTTGTTTCCTCAGCTGAAGAATAAATATTTCGAGCAATCATGTGGTGACAATACTTATCAGCCAGATGTTCAGTTCTGGTAGTAGCAACAATGTTTTCACTCAATGTTTGTGTAACTTTTTGGCTACTGGGGTTTATTACATTTTGGGCTTACTGTTTAATTAATCCAAAAAAAAGAGGTAAGAAGAAAACTGAAGTCTGACACTACTGATAGAAAAGTCAGAAATTATTGTGTACAGATAGTCATTGGATCTAAGTTGATGAAAGCATGATCCATTATGAAGGAAAAGCACTAAATTAAAGAATATAGGTACACATTTTTGGAAATATCTTCTGGTTGATGATACTGTTTAAAAGGAGAAGTATAATTAGGTGTTTTATTACCATTTTTTCAACACACATTCCAATGCCTTCTAGAATATATTTGACTTTTGTACGTGTAACCATCTGACACATTTTCAGGAACTCATTATATCTGAGAGTAGGAGACTCCTTGCATTAATCTGGGAGCAGAAGCTGAGAAGATACAGAATATGAAAGCAAAAGGAGCAAGAAGAAAGGGTTGAATCCTGAAGAAATCAATGTTTACTGATGAGCAGAGTAAGAGGAGCCATCAAAGAGAACTTAAGTAAGAAAGTCTAAGAAATGTGAAGAGAACCAAGAAAGTAGAGAGATCATGATAGAAGAGGATTGATACCAAGGGAGTCAAGTTTCAAGAAGGAAGGTTATGACATTTCAGAGATAGCACCCCCTGTTGTCACTGCCCCAAACCCTCTTCTCTCATTTTGTTAAAAGCACCCCAATTTTGCCTTGGGAATCACTCTTTCCACACTTTTAGTCATGTGATCTGGATTTACTGGTGCAATGCTTAGCTCCAAAGACAAGCCATAACTGGCTTCAGTCAATCCCCATTTCAAAACCCCTGGCCAGAGTGACTGATTGGTTCAGGGATGGGCAGGAATCCAAGCAGAGATAATGGGGTGCAAGGAGATTATTTGCTGGGGCTTCTGAGAAAAAAAGACACTTCCTATGTCTTTTTCCTGTAAGGTTTTTATTGTGAGGATAGGATATCTGGAATTGCTTGCAACTCATGTCACTATAAAAGGGGAAAGGCTAGGGCTGGGATGTGGAAAGATAAGTAAGTGACACTGAAGAGCCAAAGAATGAAGACGAAACATGGGAGGCAAAGCAAAGACATGGAGAGGACCCAGGTCCTTGGTGAATCATTTCAGGCACTGGATTAAGCCTCACCTAAGGTCACCACTCACTTCAGGATTTTAATTTACATGAGCCAAGAATTCTCCATTATGTTTAAGCCAGTTGGAGTTTGTTCAACAAAGCAAGACAAAGAATCGCAGCTGATACAAGGGGTTACCAGTGACCTGAAGCAAAGCAGTTTCAATTGATTGGTAGATACATTAAATGTGGTTGATTTCTCCTTAAAGAAATTTGAATGAAAGGAAAAAAATTTAGGCAGCACCCAAAGAAGGATCAGCTGTGGTCAAAAGAGGATTTTTTTTAGTTTTTTGTTTGGTTGGTTTTGTTTTGCTTTGCTTTGTTTTAATGCTCATTGTTTGTGTGCTTGCTTGCTTGCTTGCTTGCTTGCTTGTTTGTTTCAATATGCAGGATACCGGAATCTAACTTGAAAACTGATAGTTAGGATTTAGAACAAAGGAGAGTTGAAGGTATAGAAGAGAAAGTGAATAACTGGTACAAGATGCTTCCACTCTAAAATTATGAAGGGAAAGTCTATCTGCTTTCTTGTCACTAAACCTAAGGAAATCTATAACAGAACTGTCTGGAAAGAAGATCTTAAAAGTGTTCAAGGGGATTTGTAAATTCGCTTTATTTCCTATACTTTCACCAAAGGCATAAAAAAAAAAAATCAAAGTTTTTATTCTAAGAAGAAAGTTTAGGGAGGCCATAATGAGAGTCTTCCAAAAATTTACAAAAAGACTGACTTAAGGTCTCATTCACCAGTTGGTGTTTTTAAGTATGATATTTAAAGAGAAAAATTTATGCATATGAAAGTGGAAGTAAGATGTCCACCTAGAGGAGTACATTTGCATTTTTGGATACTGTCAAATAAAGCATTATTAACCAACCAAACAAACAAGCAAAAAAACAAATTAAAAAAAGATATCACTCACGAAATTTCAGTACACAAAGACTAGCTGGTATCCGCTAACCTTGAAAGAGGTTTATTTGCTACATATGAAAATTACTATTTCCAACGGAAAGCTGTGATAATGTAAAACTCAGAATGCCTACCAGTCGAAAATGCAGGCATAGCTTTATGAACTGCTTAGGAAAACCTTAAATAGTATATGCACTTTAGACATTTAAAGAAACCTCCATATTCCCTAACCTTTGAGTTCACTGAAATAACAAAATACTTTATAATCTCTCCCATAGCACGTTGCTGGGCTGGAAGAACCATGGGTCTCACACCTCAAATTCTCAGGTCTAATGAGGAGTCTGAACCATCCATAAACGAAATGATATATCTGTGAAAAATGCAGAATTGTGGTAACTGCATAAATGAACATCTTTAATAGATATGAACGTAAATTGGGTCAATTTACGCCAAAGCTGAACTGTTTTAATAGTCTATTGAAATTTGACCTGTCAAATCTGCGTACAATTGAGAGATTAAAATAGCTTTCACATTTTAAAGTAGATACTTGGCATATTGAACTGGGAGGAAGCAGGGAGGGACTAAATCCTTGATACTGACAAACAACAACTTTAACATTCTTATTTGGACACTCATGTCCACAGAAACCAAATACATTTTTTGTGTGAAGCCAGAGGGGCTAGAAGCCGATGAAGACAACTTGCCCTTTGAAAATTACAGAATCTTAGACCAGAGGGCACCTAGAAAGTCATCACATTCATTCCCTACCTCCAGGTCACTCTTCCCAATTCCTAATGATTTGCGAAGAATAATCAAAAACCTCTTTCTGTAACCCAGTTCAACTTTATGATCTAACCCCAAATCCTCTCCTCACACAAAGCAGCCCCGTACCGTAGCTGCCCCCCAAGTTCCACTATAGGGAGGGGAAATTGCCTCTGCCAGCCTTACCTGAACTCAGAATGAAAAAGAAACATTTGCAGAATAAAATGTGCATTTTTCCCATTATGCCTTTACATCAAAATGATGCTTACTGAGTAATCTAGAGATGGGTTACAAATCTGGGATTAATGATTATTCCTCTTTAAAGTTAAGAATAGCTAATAATAATAGCTAACATACTACTATGTGCTTTACACATAGTAAGATCTTTATGGATATTATTTCATTTCATCTTCACAGCAATGCTATGACATAAGCATCATTTTTCTCATTGTGCCTGCATTGCAGATGAGGAAGCAGCAGCACAGGGGGCATAAATAGGTTGCCTAAGGCCATACAACTCATGAGTGGAAGAGGGGACATTCAGAGCCAGCAGCCTGGCCCAGGGTCCGTGCCCTTAACCATTGTACTATACTGCCTCTGAGCAGGGTAGGAGACAGGGAAGCAAATGGAATGATTTGTTAAGATCACTTTTAGGACAGTGATTCTACAATTCTAACTTTGCTTTACCTAGCTAAAGTAAAGTACTTCCACCTTAACAGCCACAGAAATACTATACGTCCCTGGAGCAAAGCTGGGAGCAATGACAGAGTGCTTAAAACAGCACGGTCAGTGTGTGTGACTCAATAACCATTCTGTTCACCAACAGCAAAGTTACTTCTATTCTACTAATGTCACATTAACCTCCTTTTCTGCCAAGTACAGGCCTAAGCAGGCCTGTAGTTTTCATTTTAGTTCACTCCCTGGGGAGAAACTTTTATTTGTCAAAGCAGATTCCTGCCACACATAAGTAATCTAAGAAACTAGCTGATTTCTAAAATATGGCTTCTTTATATGACTACCAAGTACACATTCCCCCAAGATAAATGACAAAAGGAGAAGTGATAATTAACATGCTTGGGAATGGGGGACGGCAAAGATTTCTATTTTAGATCTTGAGACTACAATGGCTGTGGACAACTTCTGATCTCCCTGCAGCTCAGCCTGACGTCAATGGAAAGGGGACTGAGTGAGAACTGTGCCTCTGAGCAGCTTCCAAAGGAGTGGTCTTAAGAATACAAAATCTACTAAGTTGCTCAACATGGTGTAGCATAAGTGTTTGAAAACAAGTGTGCTATTCTGCTCCAGCTGAAGTGGGCAGGGTTGGAAGAGGCTGTTCTACTCAGGGCCCTCTTGTGAGTGGCGATTACACAATTTAACCATGTCCCCATCCATACTCTTTGTAAAGTGTGAATCAAATTTTCTGTCAGGGAATAGTATTTTCCACACCCATGTAGAGAATAATTTTAAAAACCCCAGTGGCTTGCCAGTCTTTACAAATTCTGGCTCTACATGATGAGGGAACATGTAGTTTTTTTGCCTAAAGTCCTATGCCAATCTCCACATACCAGGAGATAAAGCTCTGTGGGTGGTTGCTTCTTGGTAAAACTGATATCCATCACCTTGTATGCCCTTCAGCAGAGATGAATCCATGGCTAGAAAGTCTCCAGCTCCTGTGACATTCCTTCCCCAAACTTAGGCTGTCAGAAGAGGAATACAGTGCCCAACTTCTCTGATGGTGCACCCCTTCAGTAGAACACCACTGAGCATGCCCACCATAAATGCACATTCATGTTTATATAACTTATGTACCCATGCTACTGTCCATGCCAGGTACATTATAAAACATACATAAAAGTGCCATTTTAAAAGAACACAAGAAAAGTAGACAAAATTATAGATTTTCTTCCTGCACTAAAATGGATATCCATCCTCCACCTTGGAGTCCCCTGAACTAACCCAATCCTCTCATTTTATAGATGAAGACACTCAGCTCAAAGAGGTAAAATTACTTCTACTGGGAGTCACCAAGTTCACCTAGAACCCACACATCTTGACCCTAGATCAGTACTCCTTGAAGGTTCTCAACATTGGTCTGTGCTACCTCACCTCAGGACATTTGGAAGAACATAAGGTCTCTGGGTTTGTCATAATGCCTGGGTGTGGCACTGGCACACATGAGTGTGGGTCAGGGATGCTAAACACCTACAATCCAGAGAACAGTCCCCCACACAAAGAATCCTCCAGTCCAAATGGCAATAGGGCCCTTGTTGGGAGCAACCCTCACAAGGGCTTCCTTTTCCCAATAGAAACGTCATCAGTGACGAGTCTCTGTTATTCTCAATGCACCAGCTCTTGGATTCTTATAAGTCACATTTATTCCATTTCACTTTTCTCTACAACCTTCATCATAACAGTTGTCAGAAAGACTCATTGCTAGAGCCTCTGTAGAATTCCTACCTCTCTGCCAGGGTTTTTTTTTTTTTAATTAATTTATTTATTTTTGGCTGTGTTGGGTCTTCATTGCTGTGTGAGGGCTTTCTCTAGTTGTGGTGTGTGGGCTTCTCATTGCAGTGGCTTCTCTTGTTGCGGAGCACAGGCTCTAGGCATGTGGGCTTCAGTAGTTGTGGCACACGGGCTCAACAGTTGTGGCTCGTGGGCTCTAGAGCGCAGGCTCAGCGGCCATGGCTCACGGGCCCAGCCGCTCCACGGCATGTGGGATCCTCCTGGACCAGGGCTCGAACCCATGTCCCCTGCACTGGCAGGCAGACTCTCAACCACTGCGCCACCAGGGAAGTCCCTCTGCAAGGGTTCCTTAACCTTGGTACTACTGACATTTGGGGCTGGATAATTCTTTGTGTGGGGAGTTCTCCTGTGCATTTCAGATGTTTAGCAGCATCCCTGACCCCTATCCACCAGAATCCAGTAACATCTCCCCAGTATGACAAACAGAATATCTGCAGGCATTGCCAAAACCACCCACAGTTGAGAACCACTGCTCTAGACCAAAACTGCAAATAAGAAATCTACATAGGCATAAGGAGATGAGACATCCCATCACCTCATCCCTAATTTCTTCTGTCGATATCAGTCTATGGCTTGGTGTGAAGTTAGGGTACACCATTCACAGAATGTAAGGATGATGTTTTGTTCAGCTTGGTATCTCCAGTGTTAGTACAATGCCTGGCACGTAGCAGGTGCACCATAAGTATTTACTGAATGAAAGAAGCCTTCTTCAGAACAATCCGTACCTTAGTTAACTCAAGTCTTAATAAATGAGCCTAATTCCAGTAACAGAAGTCCCAAAGACCTTCTTGAGAAAATATCAGAAAGCACCTATTATGATAGCTTTGTAATATATAAAAGATCTGTGGTGTGGTTAATCATTCCATCTTTGAGCAACCCAACCAGAAAGTAACCATCAGATTATCATGCCAGTTGTTATCAGTGAAGTCTGGCATCCAATTGCCTTTCCTATTTTGTGGTAGCCTTAGTTTATCTTAACATCCCACTGTATTATCTGGGAAAGCATTTGAATTGCCAATCTGAAAACAGGGCTTTGCAACATGCTTTGAATTAGAATAGAATTTCAAAGTTGGCCTACTTAAATTCATATCTAGCAAGCTATTTATGACTGCTAGGCAGGAATATTTTTTTTAAGAGCAAACTTTAGTAAGCTGCCCTGGGGAATTTTTTTTTCTTATCTTGGGATTCTACAA
Source organism: Phocoena phocoena (assembly GCF_963924675.1). Taxonomy (NCBI): domain Eukaryota; kingdom Metazoa; phylum Chordata; class Mammalia; order Artiodactyla; family Phocoenidae; genus Phocoena; species Phocoena phocoena. The sequence continues at coordinate 60,865,384 of NC_089224.1, read as the reverse complement.
TCCAGAAAACCTCAGTCTTCAGTTTAAAAAGAAGCAAGGCCCCCTAGAAAATGGAAGCCTCAAAATACAGAAAGAAATACAACACTTATCCTGCTAGTCCGGGGAGGAAGGGGCTCCTACAGGCCCACACCAGGCTCCAGGTCTTGATGCAGCTTCATTGCCCAGTCCTATTTTCCACAGCTCTGGTCAAGCAGTCTCCTCATGGTGTCACCAATAAGCCATGAGTCATCTCAGTTACAGGCCTTTTGTCATGTTGGCCCCCACCGGGAATGTCCCCCATTTCCCTCTCTCAAGGTAAACTCCATATACCCTTACCTTCCCTCATCCAGGAAGCCAACTCCAACACCTCCAGCACTCATAGATAGTCCTCTACTTGGAGTTGCTACCATACTTATAATCTGTACCACACATTTCCCCACTTAAGTAAATCCTATCTTAGAGGGTTCAGCTGTGGCTTCTTTTGGATTAAATTGATCTCCCCAACAAGACTAAATTCCCTCGGCATCTACGAAACCCACATCCCACCAGCATCTAGCTCAATCCTGGCCACATGGTGACTGCTCAATAAAAACTTGTTTACAGAGGTATTTCAGATTGTGCTAAATGTATGAATCTGCGCCCTGTTCTTTATGTACATTTCTTCTGGATTCCATGTAATTATGTAAATTCAAGGTCCACTGGGCCCAACTCTAACAAAACCCACAAAATGAATTCTCATTGGGATGGCTTTGGGCAGTGAGCTTTCCAGCACACTCCTAAAACAGAGATTCCCTGAAGAGGTTTCATTCACAATCGGTGCAGAAAGAGACCTACCAAGCTTTGCCACAATCCTGCCAATCCCTTATTCTTCAAGGAAAGAGACGTTGTGTCACTTAACTGTCAGCTCACAACACCAGGTGGAGGGATAAAAGGGTATGCTGCCTTGGTTAAAGTTAGCCCTTAAGAACAAAGGTCACACCAGATACACTGCTGGTAGGAATGTAAAATGGTGTAGTAACTTTGGAAAACAATTGGGCAATTTATTAAAAAGTTAAACATCACACCCATTAGGATGGCTCTAATAAAAAAAAAAGATTTTTTAACAGAAAATAACAACCTTTGGGGAGGATATGGAGAAATTAAAACCTTGGTGCAGCACTATGGAAAATAGTATGGAGGTTCCTCAAAAAATTAAACATAGAAATACCATATGATCCAGCAAAACCATTTCTGGGTATTTACACAAAACAATTGAAGGCAGGGTCTCAAAGAGACATCTGTACACCCATGTTCACAGCAGCATCCACAACAGTCAAAAGTTGGAAGCAACCTAAGTATCCATCCACGGATGAATGGATAAACAAAATGAGTCATATACATACAATGGAATACTATTCAACCTTAAAAAGAAAGGAAATTCTGACACACAGTACAACATGGGTGAACCTTGAGGACATTATGCTAAGCGTAGTAAGTCAGTCACAAAAAGACAAATACTGTATGTTTCCACTTATATGGGTACCTAGAGTAGTCAAATTCGTAGATACAGAAAGTAGAATGGTGGTTGTTGGGGGCTGAGGGGGAGGGAGAATGGGGAGTTGTTACTCAATGAGTATAGAGTTTTAGTTTTGCAAGAAGAAAAAGAGTTCTGGGTATTGGTTGCACAACAATGTGGATGTATTTAACAGTACTGAACTGTACACTTAATGGTTATTATGGTAAATTTTGTGTTCTGTGCATTTTACCAAAATTAAAATTTTAAGAAAAATTTTTTACACTTAAACATAAATTTGCCCAGCAATCCCACTCTCAGATATCTACCTAGGAGAAATGAAAGCATACATCCACAGAAAGATCCATATGTGAATGTCTGTAGTAATGTTATTCATAATAGCCAAAACCTGAAAACAACCCAAATATCCACCAATTGATAAATGGATAAATAAAATGTGGTATATCCATACAATGGGATATTATTGAATATAGAAAGAATTAAATACTGATATTCCCTACAACAGGATGAATATTAAAAACATTTTGCTAAGGAAAAGAAGTCAGACACAAAAGACCACATATTATATGATTCCATTTGCATGAAATGCCCAGAAGAGACAAACCCACAGAGACAAAGAATAGATTAATGGTTGCCTGAGACTGGGAGTAGGAACAAGGATTAACTGTAAACATAGAGGAGCAATTTTATTGGGATGACGAACAAGTTCTAAAGCTGGATTATGGTCATAGTTGCACAATTCTACGAATTTACCTTAAGTCCTTGGACTGCATGCTTCTGTGCATGGTGTTGAGTTGAAAAAGAAAACAGACCTCAATAAAAAAATTAAGCATAAAAACAAATAATAAGGGTCACTGATCTGCTTTCTTCACGAACGGACTTCTCTCTCTTTTCTCCCCCAGTGGTTGAATTTTAGGAGCTTCTTCTAATGGGCCCCTTCATCTCAGAACCATACTTCTTATTGATCACACCTTAGAAAGGAGGATGGATCATCAAATCTATTCATTCATTCCATAAGCAGATATTTACTGAAGCACTATGCTGGGTACTTGGGGCAAAAAAGAGAACAAGGCAGATGTGATTCCTTGCAGTCCCAGGGCTGAGAGTTACAGACATAAAAGCAGGCAAAATAAGACAGTGTGATATATTCTACAATAGGGGAACACAAAGGTGTGACAGGGAATACGGTGGGGCACCTCACCTTGATTTCGATATCAGGGGATCCTGAAGAAACTCTCAAGTGAGGTCTGAAAAGCAAGTATGGAAACAAAGATGAGTCAGGGAAGAGGAATAGTTTTCCATGCAGAGGGAACAGCAGGTGCAAAGGCCTAGAGGCCAGAGAAATGGAACATTTGGAGAAGTGATGCTACTCAGTCATAGTGTGAGAAGTGAAGAGTAGGAAAATAAATTTGGGAAAGGAAACAGGGGTCAGATCATAAAGACCCTCACAGGTACGTTAAGGAGTTTGAGCTTTATCCAAAGTGGTACAGGGAGGCAATAAAATGTTTTCAGCAAGTGAATAACATGACAAAATTTGGAGTTCGCTGGAGATAAAATGTTGAGGAGTCAAAAGTAGAAGCAGGAAGTTTCTTTAGGAGGCTGCTATAGATTGATGCTGGGCTGGGCCTGAGAAAAGACAGCAGCTGCCATGACAAAAATATCTGCCTGCATGGGAGGTGGTTTATGAATGGACATGCTATCTGTCCACTCATGGGTAGGCTTCAGAATAAAGTACAAGGTCCTCCTGCAGCTAACCATATTAAGGTACATATTCTAGCCCCTTCTCCTCCAGCTGTTTCCTTTGATTCAGACACTCCCCTTGGCCTGCCTAATCCCTATGCATTCTTGATTTCTCAGTTTAGAAGCCATTCCTCCAGAAAGCCATCTCTGACAACCCCTGACAGCCACATTCTAGGCTAAAAGCCTCTCCTATACGCTCCCTTTGAAACATGTGCTTATTCTCTACACAGCATGTATTATATCCCTCTGCAATGCAAATGCCCAATTATTGATCTGTTTTATCACTAAATGTGTGTTATCCAATAGAACTTTCTATGATAATGGCAATATTTTATATCTGTGCTGTCCAATATGGTAGCCATCAGCTACATGTAAGCACTTATAGTAGCCATCAGCTACATGTAAGCTAGTGTGACTAAGGAACAGAATGTTTAATTTTATTAATTTACATTTAGATTTACATAGCCACATGTGGCTATCATATTGGAAAGCACAGCACGACACATTATAATCTGTAAACACAGGCACTGTATCTTTTCACTGCTGAAACTCTGGCATATATAAAAGCATGGGGTACATAATAGGAACTTGATAAATATACAAATATTTATATAATGAATAAGTAATACAGACAGGCTCAGACTGCCATAGTTACATGCATTCATTCATTCAACAAACACTTATCAAGCACCTAGAAATTTCCCAGTACTGTTCTAGATACCAGCGTTACAGATCAAATACCCTGCTTTTGTGGCGCTTACACTTTAATGGGAAGACAGAAAATAAACATTAAGCAAAACAAAATAAACAATTTCGGAGAGAGGTGTTATGAAAAATAAATAAATAAAGCAAAGTAAAGGGATAGAGAGTAATGGAGAGAGTATGTGCTGGTTTTAATGATACTTTATCTCACTAATAGTATTTGCCAGAGCCTCTGCTGCCCTAGCATTCTAGCACATATCAAACAAAACTCATGATGAAAGTTAATGGAACAAACTTTAACAGAAAGTAAGATAATTGCTCAGAAATAAATTCTGCTCTCTGATCATCTTGTCATAAAAGCTTTCAAGTATGCATTTTTGTGGAAAGAAGGCAGTGGCAAAATTGACCCATATTCTGTTTCAGAGCTATTAATATGTCAAATGGTTAGCCCCAGCAGGCAGAGAATTTCTGCAAACTCTGGGGGAAACATCTTCTGAATTACCCAGTGTCACAACATGTGTCAGAACCAGCAGCCAATCAAAATCTCCACCTGAAGCATGTATCTTCTGTTTTGTAATTTAATTTACTCCACATTTACTGAGCATCTCCCTAAGTGTGAGGCACAGGAACCTACTAGTGCCTGCGCTCCAAGAGCTCCCACACCAGGAAGAAGAAGAGAAACCACACATTAAAAAAAAAAAAAAAAAAAACTTGAGCAGAGCATGTTACACCATTTTCTTTCTTTTGGTTTTCATTTAGCTTCTGAATGTCCTTTATCCTTGGTCATAAAATCTCCAAGAATGCTGTATCCTTTCCTAAAACCAAGATTATTTCATAATTCAGCATCTTGCATAAAATGAAATTTCCCTTAGCTACTGTAGCATCTAACACCATTGGGATTACAAATCATGTAGCTGGGAAACATGTCAGAATATAAAGTTCATTTCGTATGCTGGGAAAAAGACTGTAAGGCTGGTCAACAGCATGTAACTTATGTTAATCACTTACCCAAGAGGAGATTCCCCAACAGGATCATCTGGACTTTAAAAATATTTGCCCACCTCTCCTGGTTGTGAAAACTAGGGGAAACAGGGCAGGACAGCACTCTGCAGTTTTAAAAGCCCTGTATAAATGGTCATTAGAAAAAAATGATAATTCTTGCTCTCATAGCACTAGTTGACTGGTACATAGGTAAGCCAATATTCAAACACGGAGAAGACATTAAAAACTTGGCCTCATGCAGATAGAAGCAAAACTTCACTGAGATGACCTCCAGCCTCCTTGTTGGAAGAGAGGATTAATATGCAAGCAAATAAATCTATGTGTAAACCTTCCCACCACACCTCTGAAATTCTCCAATTAGAACTGAGCTAAACTTCTGCATGCACAGTCACTGGTCATACGTTTGCCAGTGAAGCGACAGGAAAGACATGCATGTGTGTGTGTGCACATATAAATAAATATGTGCGTGTATATTATATATACACTCACTTTCAGGTGGGAAGGGAGTTCACTTCTTTTGTTAATTATGATGGCACGCTTTTGTGGAGGTAGACACATCACTTACCATTTATGATGAAGAAAAAGTATGTTTGGACTTCTCTGGTGGCACAGTGGTTAGGAATCTGCCTGCCAATGCAGGGGACACGGGTTCAATCCCTGGTCCAGGAAGATCCCACATGCTGCTGAGCAACTAAGCCCATGTGCCACAACTACTGAGCCTGCCCTCTAGAACCCACAAGCCACAACTACTGAGCCCGCCTGCCACAACTACTGAAGCCCGCGCACTTAGAGCCCACACTCCACAACAAAATGAGAAGCCTGCACACCGCAACGAAGAGTAGCCCCCGCTTGCTGCAGCTAGAGAAAGCCTGTGCGCAACAATGAAGACCCAACACAGACAAAATTAATTAATTTTAAAAATTAATTTAAAAAAGAAAAGAAAAAGTATGTTTGGTCTTATTACCACTCTATTAAGAAAAGATTCCTGGATTTTCCAATGCTCTACTTTCATCTTCCAAGCATCAAAAACCCTGAAGCTTCACTATAATGCCATTGCCTGGGTGTATACCATGGAATCATCTATGATTCAGTTTTGATGCACTGAATGTTCCCATCAACAGCATCCATTTTCAATCCCTACTGAAAGCTCTAGACTCTGAAAACAGGTCTGTGTTACTACTTCAAAGTTTCCTCATGACACTGTGTTACTAAAAAGTCATGTTCCAGATCTCAATGTTTGTTTTCTTCAACAGTATAACAATACTTAGTTGGTATTTGCCTGCCTTTAAAAGAAAGATGAACTTAGTTGTTTTCAAAATCCTTTTCTTAAAACTGTTCTGCAATATAGGGATAGACACAGGAGAATTTAAAAAATCAAAAATACGGTTCTAATGCAATTCTAAATCCAAATATATTTCTCATTTTGATGCTGGACTCCATGTTGTTTGGTGTGATGGTCCCAGTGCAGCCTTCCTAATGTTTGAGAAAATCATGTCCACATAAATTCATTACATATGCTCAGAGAAGATTGTATTTTTAAAAAAAAAGCTTTTGACTTTTCCTTCTATTTAAATAGACAGATGCCAGGGCAGTTTTTCTTCCCTAGTTCTAAATTAATTCCATGCAAGGAGAAAATGTGGGTTGAATTGGCAAATGCATTGGACTTAGAGAGCCCCACCACAGGGTTCTGAAGCAAGGCTAGAGAAAGCCAAGTTCAGCTGTCACATATAAGTTCACTGTGATGCATACCTGGTTGTTCTTTGTTTTTAGTCCTATCTCAGTATTTCTATGATTTCTAGTATACCCTCAGTCCAATGTGGTCGAGGACTTAGTTTTCAAAACTCTTTATATGTTCCTGCTAAGTTTATTCTTACTAAAGCTATGGATCTGTAAATATCCATTTTCTACCTGATGAGCAGGATGTGGGGGAGGGGGCTGTCACAACAAGAAGAGATGAAGCAGACAAAGAATGTCAGATGCATTGTATTAAAAATCAAAACTCCTCCTCTCTTGAATGGCAAATTGGAATCGATCTGATCCGCACAACAGCATAAGAGAATGGAGACCTCAGTACATTAAACAATGAACATTCAAAGGGGAACAGAGCCACACTAAGGAGACTGCTGCTGCCAGGAGGCATGGTGCTGGAAAATGTGCTACTAAAGCAAACAAAGGAGAGGGTGATGTTTCCCAAGTGTTCCCCAGTTTGCTTTTGTCAGGTAATCTCTACCACTCCCACAGAAGAATAAAGAGGGTCTGGAAATGGGAAGCAGGGCACTAGAGTGACTGGTTCATGAGCACAAAAGTGGTCAACCCAAGAAGCCAAAGAGAACTTTCATGCTTCAGAAAAATTGTGCAGGGAAACACACAAAGCATAGATGTGACTCATTCACTTGGCTCAGACCTGACACCTGTTTGTAAGCCATTAGCCATAAAAGCATTGTGATATTAAAAAAAAATTACTTAGCCTTCTCCCCCATGACAACTGTCAATATAGGGCCTCTTACCCTAAA